>NC_046158.1:147697118-147704618 GCF_011064425.1 Rattus rattus | reverse complement strand
CCTAGTAAAAGGGCTGCCCAGAGAACAGCGGGGCTATGACCAGGACGTCTGTAACAGAGGGGAATCCGAGGCTTCCAGTTGCTTCCTGATGTGACACAGTGACCACCTGGTTCTGGTCAACTTGGGGCTTCCCTGGTTTTAGCAAAAAAAAAAAAATTCCCACATCCTAGGGAAGCCCCAAGTACTCAGCAAGTACTGGGATTGTTGGTCACCTCGCCAGGTTACCCTGAATGATTGATTGGTAATTCCAGAAGATTCTAAGTTTATTTTTTGTTTTTTGACACAGAGGCTCAGGTTGCCGGGACTGGCCTCAAAGTTGATATATGACCAGGATGAGTCTGAACTCTTGATTTACCTACAAGCTTAATAATAATAATAATAATAATAATAATAATAATAATAATAAACAATTATATATATATATGAGTGTTTTGCCTTCATGCATGTATGTGTGTCTCGTGAGTGTCCAGTGCCTTTGGAAGTTAGAGGAGGACATATTCTATTCTGGAACTGGAATTACAGATGTTTGTGAGCCACCATGTGGGTTCTGGGAACCAAACCCAGGACTTCAGGAAGAAGAGCTTGTGCTCTTAACCACTGACCCATCTCCAGCCCCTCGTCATGCCTGACTGTATTCGGTGCTGGGGATGGAACAGAGCCTCACGCATGTTAGACATGCAGCCGAGTGAGCCATGTCCACAGCCTGGAATTGCAGAACATAGAGACAGAGCGTGTCACGTGGTCCTCAAGGTCAGAGGACGAGAGGCTCCTGAGTCATCCCAGGAGAGGTTTCCCAGTCCCTCTCCAGACTGACGGATGGGTTGACTGGGATGTTCTTCCCACAAACCGTATGTTCTACGGAGGACTTTTGTGCTCACTTGAGTTTAGTAACCAAGCCTCTCCAATTATAAAGTTGCCTCCTGGGATGGAGACCCTGACACCAGTCCCTGAGGTTAGGTCAGAACCTGGCTTCCCATGCAACTCCAGATAGCAAGTGAACCCCACCCCATTCCCTCAGCTTCCCAGTGTGCTAAGTGGAGACTAGAAAGGTGACTCTACGGTGAAGCCTTTGTGTCAGGAAAGTTCATACCATGCTCCAGAGAGCTAGAGAATCCGGGAATCACTACAAGAAGAAGGTACAAAGGACAGTGATGGCCAACCACAAACCACTCTCTACAGCGTTTCCCAAGGAGAACCCTAGTTCAAGGTTTCCTTGGCATGCACACCTACATATGTGCATGTGTGTGCATGGGAAGGGTATACCATAGAATGTGTGTAAGCCAGAGAACAACTCGGGGAAGTCAGTTCTCTCCTACTTCTGCATGGGTTCCAAGGGTTGAACTTAGTCCATCAGGTTTTGTAGCAAGGACTTTTTTTTTACCTTTGAGCTGTCTTGACAGCACCATTATTTATTGATTCATTTTTCTATCACCTATCTCTCATCTATCTCTCATCTATCATCTGTCTGTCTATCCATCCATCCATCATCTATTTATTCATTCATCATCTATCTATCCACATCCGTCTATCAGTCTATCAATCCATCCATCTATCATCTATCCAGTCATCATTTATCAACATCCATCAATCTATCATCTATCATCTATCTATCGATCTATCCACCCCATCAATCTGTCTGTTTACCTACCTACCTACCTATCCATCCATCATCTAGCTATCCACATCAATCTATCATCTTTCTCTCTCTCTCTTTCCATCCATCCATCCATCCACCCATCTGTTGGAGATAAGGTCTCTCATAGATCTTCTAGCCTTGAACTTGATATGGAATTAAGTATGACTTTGAGCACCTGACCCTCTCACCTCCACCCTCAGCACTCTGAGCTCACAGACATGCACTACCATGTCCTGGCTCTTCAAACGCATTTTTAAACCTTGCCTGGTACTCAGGCCAAAACCAGTTCCTTTTCCGGGTATAGTTCTATTTAGAGACTGGAGGATACACAAGAGTAATTGCCCATGGTCTCACGCTCCCCTGAGTTAGGCAAACGCTGTTGCTACATCGATTTCCTTAAGGGTGTGTTTACTTGGGTTTTCAAATTCCTGACCAGATCATAATTAAAGACTCAGTTTCTTTCTCATTACTGGTAGGTCCAACATTAACTAGTCAGCCTTTTGTCTGAGGGCACACTTTGTGACTTTTCTAAGATTACACCTCAGCCTCTTAAGTGTAATCCATGGAGGGTAAAATTCTTTAGGACACCCAAAGTATTTCAAGAATCTGAAATATTCTATTTCCAGAAGGGAGAACACAAGTTTTAATCCCGGGAGCCAAACCCTGCCGCTGTAGAATGCACAACTTCCTCTAAAAGAAGGAACCAAGGAACCGCGCCCTCTCTGAGTTTTGTGGGGCTGCTTTCTTTGAGTTCTGAGAAGCTGTCTGTACTTTTCCTTTCTTGCTTCTACGGAATGAGCCAATCAGCTACAGGAATGTTCTCGCTTGATCCTGAATCCCTTCCTGGGTGAGAGCCCAGGTAGAGTTTCTTGCTGGGAAGAGAGGCTGTCTCTTTTTAAAGTTCCCCATTCTGAGCAGGTGGTGACAACCCTCATTGGGAATGACCTGTAGGTGCATTTCCCCCACTGAGTACCATAAACTACAGCCACGTCACTTTAGACCACAAAGGTGCAGTTCCCAAGAACAGAAAGTGGCTGTTTGGCGATATCAGAGCTGGGGAGGTGAGAAGGAAGCTGGGGACAGCCTAGGCTCACATTTTTGACCAAATTCCAGCTCAGGGTAAGTTGACAGAACTGTTCAGAGGTGCAGAGGGGGAGCCCAAATTGTTTGTGTTAGCTTTTTAAAAGTAGGAAATATTTTTGTACTTTAATCTTTTTTAGCATAATATCATGCCTGAGAATGAGTTTCATTATGACATTTTATACACATATAAAATGGTCATTATTCACACCAATACCTCTCCTGTCCCCTCCCACTCCCGATGACCCCCTTCCTAGCTTTTTTGTATTTTTTTTTTTTTAGTGACTTCCATGGGGGTTGCTTACATCAATGAGTGAAAGTTATTACAGAGACATTCTATATCAATGAAGAAATGTCCCCCCATCCCCTCCATCCCCACCTCCATCCCCCAGCAACCATCCTGCCTTCAGACACACCAGAAGAGGGCGTCAGATCTCATTACAGATGGTTGTGAGCCACTACGTGGTTGCTGGGATTTGAACTCAGGATTGGAAGAGCAGTCAGTGCTCTTAAACCACTGCGCCAGCCCCGCATCCCCTCAGGAGATTTGTAGAGTAAACCTCTCCCTGCTAGCTACTGGCAACTATGTATAAACCCCCAGGGAGGGGTGGGGCCTCACTAGCCCCTCCCCTGACCTTCCACTGTGGTATCCTTGAAGGATAGAGTTGGGACATGGTGACAGAGCCATCATGAACCAGTTCAAGGGACTCCAGCTCCCCATGCTGACTGAAGCCTGGAGCCCCCAGTTCTTTGTCACCTCAGTCGCCTGTTCTTCCCAGGAGAGAGTTCGGTTTTGTTATATCGCGGCTTCCTATCTCGGCCATCAACCCCCATTTTGAGAAGTAGCGGAGCCCCTTACACTGTTTCGGAGTTCGTACTCTGCTCCGGGCGTGGTTCAGAGGCAAGAGCTCAGCATCCCGAAATCTCCAATGGTTTTTGTATTAAGTGTATTGTATAACATACTCTCTAAGCCACCTCCCTGCTCTGAACTGACCTCCTGTGAAAGTAACCTTTGTTCTCTAGAAGTGATCACCACAAGGTGTTCTTGTCATGCTGATGTGAATGATGATATACCCTGGGTGTCTTTGTCCTCCAAAGAGGGGCGTTCCCCAGGACCTGTGGGAAGGATGTTGGGTGGGCAGGCCCCGGAAAGCACATCAGGACCCCTAGCGGAAGTCCCTAGATGATTCTGGAGGCTTTCCGACGCGGTGTTAACCGCTCAGCAATTTTTGTCTGGACCTCTCTGCCTTCACCGTAGCACAAGCAGATGTCGGCGGAGCTCCCCTTTGAGGTTTAGAGTGAGGGGTCGGTGTTCCGGTCTCTTCATTAGGTTTCGCTGTGATTCTGGAGGGAGGTACAGTGGCTCTGACTTGCAGTCTGCGCAGTTGGCAGGCTGAGGCAGGAGGCTTGCTTACCTCAAATCGGTTTTCTGTCAGCCGGTCCTTTTCATCTAATGTGTGCCAGCCTGTTTCTTTAGTGCTCACTCTCCAGTGCCCAGAAAAGTACCTGGCACCAGGCTGTGTGATGAGAATGGGTGCCCTGACTCATTACTAGACCTAAAGCAAGAACTGGAAACTGGTGCTCAGTTGTCACGGACCCACAAAGCCCTGCATTCCATCTCCAGCCTGCAAGCCTGGGGCAGGGTGCACACCCTGGACTCTGAGGTGAAGGCAGAAAGATTAGGAGTTCAAGGTCATCCTTGGTTTAGATTGTCTGAGGTCAACCTGGACCACAGAAGACCCTTCTTCCCTCAGACCCCCCCCCCAATAAAAACAATGAAACAAAAACCTGAATTAATACCATTGATAACGTCATCTCCCAGATTTCACCCTATGTGTGGAGCCTTTTTAAAAGTCACGGCTGTGGTGGAGAAACAGCTCAGCGGTTAAGAGCACTGGCTGCTCCTTTGGAGGAACGGTGAGTGCCGTGAGTTAGAGGTGGGCCTGGGCTAAGTATGAGACCAATAAGAGAGGAAGGTACAGTGGACTGAAAAACTGACTGTTATGAAAGGAAGGGGCTGGAGAGATGACTCAGTGCTTCTAAAAACACAGCTTGCTTTTTCTGAGAACCTGCGGTTTAATTCTCAGATCCCATGTCAGGAAGCACACGATCGCCTGTAAACTCCACTAGGGGTTCTGACGCGCCCTCTTCTGGCCCCCTTGGGCACTGCACTTATAGGTACAGACACAGACACTTGTATACACATAATGTTCTTAAAAGATTATTTATTATATACATGGTAGCTGTCTTCAGATCCACCAGAAGAGGGCGTCAGATCTCATTGCAGATGATAGTGAGCCACCATGTGGTTTATGGAATTTGAACTCAGGACCTCTAGAAGAGCAGTCAGTGCTCTTAACCACTGAGCCCAGTTTTGTTTTTTGTTTTTTTTTTTGTTTGTTTGTTTTGTTTTGTTATTGGTTTTTTTTTTGTTTTTTGTTTTTTTTTTTTTGAGACAGTGTTTCTCTGGGTAGCACTGGTTACCCTGGAACTCACCTTGTAGACCAGGTTGCCCTCAAACTCAGACATCTGCCTGCCTCTGCCTCACTCGTGCTGGAATTAAAGTTGTGTGTTGCCATCCCCTGATTCCATACACACAGGCTCACGTATGAACACCATTAAGACAATTTTAAAAGGGAAGAAAACCAAGACACACCCAGGATCGTAGATTTTCATATTGTTTAGTTACTGTCAGTCATCGATAACTAGTCACTGCCATCTGCTGTGGGTTTGGTCATGATGTCATCAGGATTGCGGGTCGTAGAGAGGAATGAAGATTTGTATTGCTGCTGTGCGAACTCTGACCTACCACACTGATTGTATAGTTTCTAGAACCTTCTCAAGACTCCTCTCTTGGAGAAGTCCTCCCTGACCTCCCAACCCATCACCCGCTGTCACTCTCCAGACCCGAGTTCAGCTTGTTTATTGATTACTTTTCTTTGGGCTGGAGAGATGGCTCAGCGGTTAAGAGCACTGACTGCTCTTTCAGAGATCCTGAGTTCAAATCCCAGCAGCCACATGGTGGCTCACAACTATCTGTAATGGAATCGATGCCCTCTTCTGGTGTGTCTGAGGAGACTGACAGTGTACTAACATATGTGTCGGTGCCCGCACCGACACATACATAAATAAATCTTAAAAACAAACAAACAGAAAGAAAACAAAACAAAACAAACAAACAAACAAACAGAAAAAGTGCTCCCGAACATACAGGTATCCTCCTGCTCTAGCCTTCTGAGGGCTGGGATTACAGTTGTGCATCACCACACCTGTCTTGAACTTGGCTTTATGTTTCTAAGAGCTATTGGCATCTTACCTGTTCAGTATTAATTTGATGGATTTCAGGAGGGTGGTGACTTGGCCATTACAATATCCCAGTACCTAGAAAGTGCCCGGCACACTAAAACCGTGCTGACCAACTGAACTATTGGCCTTGTTATGCCTCCTTTCCCAGTCTTACTCAGCCAGATCCACAACTTAGGGACATAACCCCGGAAGTCGTAGGCAGTCAGTCCTGTTCCAGTGCCCTTTGGATGGATGCCAGCCCCGTGCTGAGAGCCACATACTTTCCAGGTGTTTGGAATGGCGGAGCAACGTAGGTGGTGAGTCACCAGCTCACAGCTCTGCCTTTCCTAGGATTTTGCCTGACACACAACTTCAATCTCCAAGGTCCAGAGCCAGCTCTGACTCACGCGTGTTAAGGAAGTCCAGGAAGGTCTCACAGAGGACACCGTGTGACCGTACAATCTTGTTTCAAAACAAACCAACCTCTCCGGTTTGCTGGTGATGGCTTAATGGTTTAATGAGAAAATGTTGCCTTGTGTTGTCTACTGGGGCAGAGCTGCCCGATGGCTGGCTTTGTTCCTCACACACTCCACCGGGGAACTCGGGCTTTTTTTTTTCTTTTCTTTCTTTCTTTCTTTTTTTTTTTTTTTGGTCTTACCTTCTTTCTTCCTTCCCCGGACTCCTTTCTCCCTGCCTTCTCTAAGGGTGTGACAATGGCTGTCAATCAGGCACTTAGCAAAGCTTATGTCTCTCAGCAACAGAAAAGTGAGCCTCTGAACTCTTTCTTCGACCGCTGCGTCTGAGGAGGGAGCGTCTAAGATGCTCGCCCGTGCCAACCCGAGAATGTGTGCTTATGTGCTCTCAGCTAGGCAGGTTGGATATGAATTATTCATTTGATGTTGTTCTGGCTGCTGCTGGCCCTGGGTCTCTTGTTGAGCTCTGTTGGGCATTATCCCCATGTCTAGTTAAAGAAGCTAGACCCACGGTCACAAACTCAGGTGTATTGCGAACTAAGCAGGCGTGTTGGGAGCACAGGCACAACACCGAGGAGTTGAAGGAGTTCTCAGGGAGAGGGCCTGGCTGTCACCACGCAGACTCTGACAAGCTCAGCTTGGCTGCCGAGGCTCCTCTGCACACGGAGACAGAGCACTTGATAAAAGCGCTTTAAGGGAGGAAGGAGTTACCCCAGGTTACAGTGGAGTGGATGCCATTTGCCATGCTGGGGCAGGCATGGTGGCACGCAGGGCCGATGGCTGTGTCAGCAGGAGGGTGAGGCTGTTGGGTCACAGTTCTGCGCATCAAGAAGCCAAGTTGAGACCCACAAGGTAGAAGAGAATCCATCACAGAAAGCTGCCCCCTGACCATTATATGAGGACCCTATCATAGGCACACATTCACATAAACACACACACACACACACACACATGTATACACACATGTAAACTCATAGGCACACAGATATACACACACACATATGCATACTCATAGGCACACAGATA
>NC_046158.1:147677118-147692118 GCF_011064425.1 Rattus rattus | reverse complement strand
CAACTACATAGGAAGTTTGAGGCTAGCCTGGGTTACACGTAACCCTGTCTCAAAACAAAAGGGAACAAAATGGAATATAAGTCGACCCCCCCCCCAAGAAGTAAATAAATAAAATATAAGTAATAAAAATACGAGGGTTATAATAAAAGGCAGAAATAATAGAGAGTAACAATGTTGTGGAGAAATTGGAACCCCCACACTGCTAGGAGGACAGGAATGTGGCCCTCGTGTTAAAAAGCACTTGAGTAGGAACTCAAAAATGAAACATAGAAGGTGTGTGTGTGTAGGGTGGGGACAGCTCAGTGGGGGTATTTGCCTACCGTGCACAACATCCTGGGTCTGCTTACGATGAGTGAATGAATGAATGAATGAATGAGTGAAATATCACATTCCCGTAAGACGCAGCCACCGTACAGCTCAGCATGAATTCAAGAGGACTGAATGTCTCCATGCTCGCACAAGCCCGTGCCCGAGTGTTCAAAGAGTTTCTCCTAAGAAGCAGGAAGGCGGAGAGAGTCTGGGCTGCCAGCTACTTGGTGGATATAAAAGCAGATTCTTCACCTAAGGGAATATTACTTGGAAATAAAAAGGAGGGAGAAGTAACTCGGGCCATGTGCGATGCTGAGAACACGCCACCAGGACGAAGCTAGCCGCGAAGACTCGCCTATGACATAGCTCATCTGACAAAATGTTCAGGGGGGCGGAGACACAAAGACACAAAGAGGATTGATTAATGGTTGCCTGGGACCAGGAAGGGAGCGAGTGAGAAATGGTGCAGGCTTTCTCTCTGGGGCAAAGGGACGCATTAGGAAAGGTTGCCGGTCTCACACTTTCCAGAACATTCTACAAGGCCCGTGCCATTGGACTCCTTAATTAAAAGGGTGAAGTTGGGCTAGGAAGATGACTCAGTCGAGCGAGGGTACCTGCCACCAAGGCAGGTGACCTGAATTTGCTTCTCAGGACCAGCATAGTGGGAAGAAAGAACCAATCCCTACACGTTGTCCTTTGAATACCCGGCATGCGCCTTGCTCGCGCGCCCCAACTCCCACACACAATAGACGCCATTTTTTTTTTTCTTTTTTCCGGAGCTGGGGACCGAACCCAGGGCCTTGCGCTTGCTAGGCAAGCACTCTTCCGCTGAGCTAAGCCCCCAACCCTAATAGACGCCATTTTTAAAGGGCACATGTTCTTGCATGTGAAGCATTCCTTAGTTTTTAAAAGGAGGAAGGGCAGAAATGAAGAGTTTCGTGCCGTGCTCATCAAGCGCTTAATCTCCCCGAGAGGGTCCACACAGAAGGCACACTACGGCGCCGGTGAATCAGGCCCTTCCACAGCCGCCACCAAGTTTTGTTCCAAGCACTGTGCCTTATACCTGTTATCCCAGCACGACTGCACCAGGGAGGCAATGGGATCAAGAGTTCAAGGTTGGGCTGGAGAGATGGTTCAGTGGTTAAGATAATTGACTGCTCTTTCAGAGGTCCTGAGTTCAATTCCCAGCAACCACATGGTGGCTCACAACCATCTGTAACGGGGATCTGATGCCCTCTGCTGGTGTGTCTGAAGACAGCTACAGTGTACTTATAGAAAATAAAGTAGGGGTTGGGGATTTAGCTCTAAGCGCAAGGCTCTGGGTTCGGACCCCAGCTCCGAAAAAAAGAAAAAAGAAAAATAAATAAAATAAAGGAAATCCAAAAACAAACAAACAAGAGTTCAAGGTTAGCCTTAGCTATTCAGTGAAATCCAAGTTAGCCTGGCACACCTGGGACTCTTCAAATAATAATGACGAAAAGGGGCTAATCAGCTACCTCAGTGGGTAAAGTGCTTGTGCCACAAGATCGGTGACTTCAGTTCTATTTCTGGACCCCACCTAAAGGTGGAAAGAGAAGACTCTCTTCACGAAGTTGACCTTTGATCTCAACACGCACTCAGCACACTTGTATTGGGTCCCTATCCTGTGTGCACACATGCATGTGTGTAGGTACACATACACATAGGGACAATACATTTAACCATGTAAAAACAATCCATGTTTTGTGCAAAGAGAAATAATTGAGTCCCAAAGGCTCAGACTCGAGGTGAGAGCTGCAACCCCAGAATGCGGAAGATGGACCACCAACGTCTATGAGGCAAAGAACAGTATCTCCATAAAGGTTCTAGGGCAACATGGCCCCACCACCACCTCGTTTCTGAACTCCTGTCCTCTGAAACCATTTGGTGGTGAATTCCAGTTGTCTTAAACTCCCTGATTGGTTGTAGTTTGCATTTTTTGAGAAACTAAGACAGAACCATAGTGGGTTTTTGTTTTTTTTTTTTTAATCTTACATTTCAAGAGCAACGGGGAAGCAAGAAACAAGGGGGATATGGTTATGGTGGGGGTGGGGGTGTGGTGGCTAGTTTTTTTTTTTTTTTTCTTTTTTTTTTTTTTGGATGGTGTTGCGGAATCCAGCGGCTTGTTCGTCCTATGCAAGGACTGTACCACTGAGCTAAATCCCCAACCCCGAGAGGAGGGAATCTTAATTGAGGAAATGTCTCCATGAGATCAGGCTGTACACACGCCTGTGTGGCATTTTCTTGATTGGTGATTGATGGGGGAGGGCCTAGCCAGTGTAGGGGCTGCCATCCCTGGGCTGGTGGTCCTGGGTTTCTATAAGAAAGCAGGCAGAGCAAGTCATGGGGAGCAAGCCAATAAGCAGCATCCCTCCATGGCCTCTGCATGGGCTCCTGCCTTCAGGTTCCTGCCCTGCATGAGTTCCTGTCCTGACTTCCTTTAGTGATGAACCATGATGTGGAAGTGTAAGTCAGATATACCCTGTCCTCCCCAGGTCGCTTTGCCCATGGTGTTTCATCTCAGTCACAGTGACCCTGACTAGGACAGGAGGGAGGCAGGACTGAACGTGAGGAGACTAGTCAGGGGTCTGCAGGGAAGGTAGTCAGGACTTGATGTGGTTACTTAGGAGAGAGATGAAGTAGCTTGGACCCAGGTCACTGAGGGTGAAGACAGAGGCTGAATGGACAGGTCCTGGATGATTGAGAGAGACCCAGGCATGTTAGCAGTGTCACACAGGATGTCTTTCAGACAAGCACAAAACTTTCAACGGACCAAGGCAGGAGGATTGCTGTGAGTTTGAAGTAATCGTAGGCTACAGAGGGAGCTATAGGCCAGGACTACATGATGCTCCCTCTCTCTCAAAAAACAAATTATATGTAATATGTGATGCAATAATATATAAAATATAACATAGGATAATTTATAGGTATATTGTAAAACATATTTATTATGTTATATATGTTTATATGATAGTTAGCTTTTAAAAATGATTTTTAATTTATTTTAAAATTATGTGTGTATTGGTATTATGTGTGTGTGTGTGTGTGTGTGGTGTGTGTGTGTGTGTGTGTGTGTGTGTGTGTGTGGTGTGTGTGTGGTGTGTGTGGTGTGTGTGTGTGTGTGTGTGTGTGTGTGTGTGTGTGTGTGTGTGTGTGTGTGTGTGTGTGTGTGTGTGTGTGTGTGTGTGTGTGTGTGTGTGTGTGTGTGTGTGTGTGTGTGGTGTGTGTGGTGTGTGTGTGTGTGTGTGTGTGTGTGTGTGTGTGTGTGTGTGTGTGTGTGTGTGTGTGTGTGTGTGTGTGTGGTGTGTGTGTGTGTGTGTGTGTGTGTGTGTGTGGTGTGTGTGTGTGTGTGTGTGTGTGTGTGTGTGTGTGTGGTGTGTGTGTGTGGTGTGTGTGTGTGTGTGTGTGTGTGTGTGTGTGTGTGTGTGTGTGTGTGTGTGTGTGTGGTGTGTGTGTGTGTGTGTGTGTGTGTGTGTGTGTGTGTGGTGTGTGTGTGTGTGGTGTGTGTGTGTGTGTGTGTGTGTGTGTGTGTTGTGTGTGTGTGTGTGTGTGTGTGTGTGTGTGTGTGTGTGCACAGCTGTTGCTGTTTCTGCTCTGTGGCTTATTCTCTCAAGCCCCAGCTGCCATGACTTCCCTGCTCTGATGGACTGTAACCTGGAATTGTGAGCTAAATAAACCCCTCCTTCCCTGTGCTGCCTGGTCTTTTTATGCCAACTCGACACACACACTAGAGTTACCTACCAGGAGGGAACCTCAAACGCCTCCCTGAGATCTGGCTGTGAGGCATTTTCTTAATTAGTGGTTGATTGATGAGGTCCCGGTCCATTGTGGGTGAGGCCATCCCTGGGCTGTGGTCCTGGGTTCTATAAGAGAGCAGGCTGAGCAAGCCATGAGGAGCAAGCCAGTGAGCAGCACCCCTCCATGGCCTCTACTTTGGCTCTTGCCTCCGGGTTCCTGCCCTGTGTGAGTTCCTGTTGTGATTTCTTTCAATGATGAAGAGCAATATGGAAGTGTAAGTCAAATAAATCCTTTCCTTCCCAACTTGCTCTTTGGTCACTGTGCTTTATCACAGTAACAGAAACTTTGTCTAAGTCATTCCCTCAGTCACATTTGTCAGGGTATCCTGTCAGAACAACAGCAGACAAAACCAGGAGAATACATACATACATACATACATACATACATACATACATACATATGATTGTGAATAGAGGATCGTGTATGCCTTTAAGTTACAGAATTACAACCTGGAAGTCAGTACAAGCCAGCATGGGGAAGCAGGTCTCTGGTAATTCCTGCCTGCCTGAGAATCTGTCGTGTGAATATTTTACCCACCTAGTCTTCATCTCCTCCTTCCCTCCTCTTGCCCCCCTCTTCCTCCTCTTCCTTTTCCTCCTCCTCTTCCTCCCTTTCCTCCTCCTCCTCCCTTGTTTCCTTCTCTCCCTCCTAACCTTTCTTAAACGCTTTCTCTTTTTATTACATTGCTTGGCTCTGTGTGTGTGTGTGTGAACACGGGCGTGGTCCTGCCCTGCCGTGGCACATATGTGGAGGCAAGAGGCTTGCAGAATGCAGACGCATGCATCCTAAATGGCCTCTTTCTGTATGTCGGTTGACGGTTGCACATTCTCCTTTAAGACACGGTCATCCAGCAGGATGTGACAAATATCCTCCCTTATTCTCTATACACTCACCTCGAGCTGCGAGAGCTGAATAAAGACACACCCCCAATTTTAAAATTTCCAGACATGAGAGCACGTGTAGCCTAGCCTTACTCTCGGTGGCCTCAAACCTTCCACCACCCCCACCCCCACACGGTCAACACTGCCCTCTGTCAGCGCTGGACTGTGACTACCACGACCTCCTCACTTCTTAGTCAGAGAAAGTGCTAAAGTCCCCCCATTATTTATTGATTCCCCAGCAGAGGGATAGGGTCCTTAAACCTAATTATGTGCCGAGTGGCCGAGATGTTGGCAGAATGGTAAACTCCTTTGGCTAACGCCAGGCATATGTTGGAGGGATTCAGCTAGCTCACATATCTGTCTGTACTGTTAATAGAGTAGGTTACACGCCAATTACCCAGGCATCTATCAGCCGGGCAGGGTACAATGGACGCAGTGTTCACACAGGGGATGGGTACATTCCTTCTCTGCATCGGGAGCATCTGGGCCAGATAAAGACCACTGGGCTTCCAGATCTAGGAGTGCGCTGGGACGGAGCCCAGTTTGCCCCTTCTTCAAATTCCTGCCGGTTTCTTTCACCTGGAGTCTTCGAGGGGGGAGGTGGGGAGCTGCAGCTCACTAGTGTTCAGTCATCTGCTCAGACTTGCTGGCTGTCTGGGTGGAGGTGCGGAGGAAGAAGAGAGAAACAAACCACAGACAGTCTCAGTGACAGAAGACACAATAACAGGAGAGGGTAAATAGATTTCAATAAAGAGAGAGCCCGCACGCGCTCTGGTGCCCGGTTTTAGAGCCATCAGTCTAGGCTATCTTTTCCCTAAGAGTTTGTCCTTGTGCGGGAGAGAGCCCGCCTCTGCTCTGTTCCTTTTGATGATTCTTTTTCGTTCCCTCTCGCTCTGACGCAGAAAGGTGGGTTGGAAATCTTGCAGTATCATCAGAAAAAAAAAATGTTGCTTCTGGTGGTATTTTTAACCGAGCACGGAAGCCGTAATGTCTAGAACCTGGATAGAGAAAGCCTCGGCTCTCTTTTCAGCCTATCCTCCAAAGTGGCTGGCAGGGAGCAGCGCACCAGAGACAGGAGTCAAAATGGCAGATGTTGGAGGCTCGGGGTTGGGGATGGGGGCGGGAGGCTGATAATCTGAGGCTCGCCGGGGAGTTCTCCCACGATTCCCATTCACCCTACTTCTCAGAGCCCGGCATGAATCAGTTGCTGTCCACTTGCCTAAAACTCCACGGCCAAGTCCCAGTGCAGCAATAAACAAACAACAAAACCTCGTGGGTCCTAGGACCAGCCTCGCAGGGTTGCCTTGGTACTCTGCTGGGCGGCCTCCTTTTTAAAAAATTACCCACAGGTATTAAACAGGAAGATACAACATGATTGCCCGCATTTGTGTGTTATTTTAGTGGCGTGTCTTCTCCCTCGACCTCCCCGAGGAAAATACAGTAATTAACTCCATGCAGAAGGGGAGGGATCTCTCTCTCTCTCTCTCTCTCTCTCTCTCTCTCTCTCTCTCTCTCCTCCTCTCCTCCTCCCTCCCCTCCCCTCCCTCCCTCCCCCTCCTGTGTTTTTCCCCCCTCCTTAGGCTTGAAAGGAGATTCTAGCAGATAATTTGGCCGAACATGAAAAGGGAGACTCCGCTCACTGCCGCCGGAATAAAGTGCTAGGTTGGTGAAGCTCTGAGGGCCGAGCTGGTTATTTCCTGACATGAAAAGCAGACATTTATCTGTTCCCATGGAGATGCAATTTCTACTAGTCAATCAGGCCCAGGGGAGGTCAGACAATAGCCAGTGGGTCCTTTTTCCATCTTGAGAGACACTCGATTCCGGCTGTATTTGAGTATTCTACCTAAACTTATAGGCACCTAAAATGATTCCTCAGAAATACCTGTAAACTAAACTATGACAATTTCAAGCGATCAAAACGGACTGGGAATTCCTGGTTCCCCAGGGAAGTCGGGGTGTAGCATGTCCCGTATCGTGTCCACCCCCTCGCCCCCCCCACCCGCCTTCGAGTTTCAAATCCTCCAGCTAGTATGTCACAATCACTCTTTGCATAAATTTGGTTTCCAAACTTGACCCCAGCCTCCAGGATAAAACAGTTCATGAGGAGATGAATTAAGAATTGAACTCCCCCCACCCCCCCAAGCACAGTTTGGGGGTAAGAAGGAGTCTCCCAATAGAAAACCATCCTGGAAACTAGAGAAAGGCACACCAGAAACGAGCACAGCCCGGAACTGCGGTGCAGTGCCTTCAATAAATTATAAAGTGGGTTCTCCGTATTTCCTCGCCTGAAAACTACACGCACAGCAGCGACCGGGTCGGTTCTGATCTTCTGTATCTGTTATCAATCCCAGAACACGCGAATCATGTTCACTAGCAAATTGGGCGTTTATTGCAGTAAGGGCTTGACACATGGAGACTTTTTTTTTTTTTTAAACACAATCTCACAAGTGTCTTTTCCTCCCCCCTCCCCTTTGATCGCTTTTACGCATGCCTGAGGCAGAAGAAAATGGAACAGAGGGCTTCCAAGAGCTAATTGGGGAGGGAGAAGGCGTTTACAGAGATCCTGTTTCTAAACGCTGCTTGCAGGTCCAGCCCCCATCCGAGAGCCACAGGACCCGACCTGACCTAAAGCGGGATGGTGACGCAACAGAATGGCCCAGGCAAGATGGCATTTTATCTCTCAGTAACTTCACTCCTGCTAAGGGAGCCACTCAAGTGCTGCTCAAATGCTCTTTAGGAGCAAACCCGAGGCTGCGTCCGGGGTTACAATCCGGAAGTTTCTCTGTCTCCCTCCTCTCCAGGAGCCAGCAGGAAACAAAGGCACTGATAGACAGCCAATGACCAATGAGAGAGAGAGAGAGAGAGAGAGAGAGAGAGAGAGAGAGAGAGAGAGAGAGAGAGAGAGAGAGAGAGAGAGAGAGAACACGCACACCACCATTTGGAGCCACAGTGCCTATAGGGAAAGAGTTACCAAGCATAATGAATGATACTCCAGGTTTAGGAAGCAAGGAACAGAAATTCATTTGCGACCTACCGGAAGCGGGCAGGGGACTGATCATTCTGGGATGGCATTTGCCGTTGTTGTTTGGCTATTTCTTCTTTTCATTTGATAATTTTAGTTTAAGCACTTTTAAAAAAATGCATTCAATCTCGGTAGAAAGTTCAAACTGGAGACGGCTAGTAACTACTTGACAGTGTGACCCTTCCTTCTAGAACTCTTTCCGAAGTGCATAGTCTTTTTTTTTTTTTAAGAATTATTTATTTATCTTATGTATATGAGTATGCATGGTCTTAAATATCTCACTGGTATCGTTTAACACACTGCTGTGAATTTTTTAACCTTTAAAAAAAAGAAAATGTTTACCGTAAGCAATTTTCAGGACACATATTTTAAAGAATGAACTTCTAGCTTAAGTGGGGTGGGGGCTGGAGCAGCAGGGTGGGTGGGGTGCAGAACATTTCTTACTGGGGAGGGGGAGCACACAAGTGTGACCTTCCCTTCCCCCACAGAAAGCAGCTGCTGTTTTCTGTGCCCCCTTTCAGGGTCCTATAGATCACATTTGTGTCTATCAGACACAAGTAACTTCTGTCCTCCTGGTAGAAAACCTTGATCATTTTAAATAATGATAAATAATGGTAAGGTGTCTTTTTGAACGATCATTCCTTGTTGTCCTTCACGGGTCCCTCTGATGGGCTTTCAGCTTTTGCTTCTGCAAACCATGCTGTGGTAAATTCTCTATTCTCTTGTGTACCTTGAAATGTTTCTGCTCAAACATAGTGTCTCTTTTCTGAAGGCTTTCTCTTTCCCCACACCTGGCCCCAAGATGCCTGACCCCAAAGGGGAAACCAGTCAAATTAACTTGGTGTTAAGTGACAGTAGGACCATCCCACTGGCTCGCCCGGTGGCTTTTGTTGGTCTGTTTGTTTTCTGCATTGCTCAGAGTAAAATCTAGGCACACACCGCCCCCTCCCCGTGCCTGCTCTTCTCCCCCCCAGCCATTTTCTTGCAGTTTGAAAATGTCTCCCCCCAGTGTGGGCATGAGAGACTCCAGAAAAACAAAGAAAATGGCTGTTCCCCAGGGGTCAGGCTTCCCAAGATCTCCAGTTCTGTAGCTCCTGCCTGCTTTGGAGTGGAATAATTCTTTCATCCCAGGCTCAGAAAAAGATCGAAGCTGCCACTAACAACTTAGGCGTAGCTTCCTGAACTCTGTCTGTGAGAGCAAAGCCATTAGGATTTAGAACAAGAGTGTGTCTTTGGGAAGAAGTGGGTGGGATTTATGCTGAGGAGGAGGGAGATATCTTCTCAGGGGAGCAGCCTCATTTTATCGAACTACTGAAAAAATTAAACAAACAAACAAACAACAGCTACTACAAAAATATTCGTCCACACCTCACCCTTGGCTCCGCGGTGAAATTATCATGTCCTTTGTCTTCACGCATATGGTAAATCTCTGTATTGTTCTGGGAAGGGGGAGATTTGAATTGAGGAGGAGGAAGAGGACCACTGGGTATGCCTTGAAACAAATGAGCTAATTGAAAAAAAAAAAATCTCTTCAGGAAGCAGTGAGCACAAAGTGAAAGAGGAATCCGATTGCCAGTGTGCAGACCCGGATCTAGCAGCTACCTCCCTGAGCTGGTGCTCGGATGGGCTGGGAGATAAACTTCACAAGCTTGTTGGCTGTTTATCTTTAGGACTCCCGGAGCTCTCGTCTCCTGCTGGTTAAAAAAGAAAAACAGAGGCCTAGGAAGCTAGTCTTAAGAAAGGGGGCTGTTTAGAGACCCCAGAGAGAACAGAGACATATACGCATTAGACACAAAGAAACAGGAGCCAAGTGCTGGATGTCAGAAATCTTAAAACTAGAGTGAGAAAGCTGGGCATAAACCAAGGGTCCAAGAAAAGAAAGGAGTGAAAAATCCTAGGAGCTTGCCTCTCCTCAGTGACATGGCTTAGTGGAGCAGATAGATGTGCACACATGTGCATGTATGTGTGCGTACGTGCTTGTATGTGCATGTATTGGATGCACATGTGTGCACATGTGTGTATGTGCACATGTCTGCATGTGTGTGAGTGTATTGTGTGCACATTGTGCATGTGTGCGAGTGTATGTGCACATGTGTGTGCACAAGTGTGAATGTGTGTGCATGTGTTGTGTGCACATGTGTGCATGTGTGTGCACGTGTGTGCATGTGTGTGTGAATGTGTGTCTGTATTGGTGCCTGAACCCAGGGCTTTATATATGCTGCCCATGAGGTCGGTTTCGGTAAACATTTATTGGAGACCATGCTTCATGGCATAATCGCAGAGGCTCCCTCCAGGCCAACATGAACCTTAGGACAAGATGGGGCTGGCTCTGGGGCCCTTCCATTTTCGTCTTTGGATTTTGAGGTTGAAATTGGAGGAGCACACTTGTCAGAAGCACCAAGCACTCTTGGCAGGCACAGGAACGCCCTTCTCCTCGGGCACTCAGTAGTATTTGGGTCATTTAAATATTTCTGCGCACACACGGCTCTTTTCCTGCCGTGGCTCTGAACTCAATGCTTAGGGTAGTGGGAAGTGGCCTGGGAAGCCAGGAGGTAAGCTGAGTGCGTGTTAAAGTCATTGGTCAATGGAAACCACTTCCTCTGGGCAGATTGCTTCACGTCCCTGCTGCAGACAGGGGGATAACAACAAGTGCTGTTTATAGATCTTGTGCTTTCTGCACAGGCCTGTAAAAATAATTTTAGAAAGTTTATTTTGCTTTATGCATACATGTGTGTGTTTGCTGTCCCTGAGTGTATGTGCACCGCATGTGACCAGCAGGCTGCAGAGGTCAGAGAGGGCACTGGAGTCCCCTGGACCTGCTCCAAGCCATTGTGAGCTGCCTGACAGGAGTGCTGGGAGGTGAACTCAGACGCTCTGGAGAGCTGTGTGTGTTCTTAGTCTCTGGGCCCTCTCAGCCGCCCCCGAGGGCTTCTGTTTCTGTTATTTGCTTTTGTTTTTCAATCTTAATCAAGAATTATACTTTTTGCATTTCTGATCCTGAGCGGAGAATGCTGAATACTGTACGCTAACAGTTATTCCTGATCAAACTGTAGGTCAGGTGTCCCTAAAATTAAGTGTGATGTGTGTATACATGTGTGCATGCGTGTGTGTGTATGTGTGCATGTGTGTACATGTGTATGTGTCTTAGTCAAGGTTTCTATTCCTGCACAAACACCATGACCAAGATGCAAGTTGGGGAGGAAAAGGTTTATTCAGCTTACACTTCCACATTGCTGTTCATCACCAAAGGAAGTCAGGACTGGAACTCAAGCAGGTCAGGAAGCAGGAGCTGATGCAGAGGCCATGGAGGGATGCTGGCTTGCTTCCCCCAGTTTGCTCAGCTTGCTTTCTTATAGAATGGAGGACCACCAGCCCAGGGATGGCCCCGCCCACAACAGGTCGGATCCTCCCCCCTTGATCACTAGTTGATAAAATGCCTTACAGCTGGGTCTCATGGAGGCCTTTCCTCAACGGAGGTTTCTTTCTCCGTAATAACTCCAGCTTGTGTCAAGTTGACTCACAAAACCAGCCAGTACAGCGTGCGCGCACGTGTGTGTGTGTGTGTGTGTGTGTGTGTGTGTGTGTGTGTGTGTAACTCATCTTGTCAGGGTTGGCAGTGAGAGGCTTCCCCAGAAGAATCACTTCCCCCGCTGATACCTCTCATCATTGTTTCCTTTGTTCTGGGAGGCAGGGTCTCTGTGAAGCAGACTTAGAACTCCTGATGTAGCCCAAGACCCTGAACTCCTGAGCCTTCTGCCTCCACCTTCCAAAGCTGAGAGGACAGGCAGCACCACGGTGCCTCTTAGCCCTCTTGCTTTCTAGTAAGGATATAACCCGATCCTGGGTGCTCCAGATCCTCTGAGGGTGAATGTTCCTGACCCCCAATCCCACAAACCTTCTTGAAAAGGAGGTCTGCCCTCCAGTGCACCACATTTTACTCAGCCAGATCTCATGCTCTGGATCCGACCATGAGCCAGGGCCTGCGCTGGGCTCTGGGAAGGAAGCTGCAAACCAGACAGACAACTGTGCGCACCATCGAACTGGGCCCTTCCATAGGATGTGGGGAAGGACTAGGGAGGGACCAGACAGACGGGATGATGTGGGCTGCAGATAAACTTCAGACGCCCCCTGGGAGACTCCTCAGAATCGAGGCCAAGGAAGCAGAAATCACATTTTCCAGGGTGGGAAAGATCTGGGTCTGTGGAAAAGTTGCACTGATGTCTTCTTTCCCTGGTTTTACTGATTTTTTTTTTAAATATGTTTTTATTTAATTGTTTGAAAAATTGTTTTTAAAGCTTTCATATGTGTCAGCAGTTGAAAGCACCCGCTGTTCTTCTGGAAGACCGGAATTCTGTTCTCGCTAGCCCTGTTCAGTGGCTTACAACACTAGAGAATGTGTGGAACTCCAGCTTCAAGGCCTCTGAGGGGTCCTGCAAATACCCTGCTACACACACTAACCCACACCCCAGTGCCTCCTGTGTCCCTCCACCACACTACCTCTTCCATTCATGGCCCTTACCATATACCATATATATAAATATATAAATATAAATATATATTTATATATGTGTGTGATATGTTATATATACACCATGTATGTATATATAGACAATATATGTATGTGTATATATTGCTATGTTATATATTGTATATATACATACATACATACATACATACATACATACATGTTAGGGTTAATCCACCGGCTCCTGTATATGCATGTTTTTAGGACTGACCGATTGGTGTTGGATAAACAGTTAGGAGTTCATTCCTGGTGGAGACTGATTGCCATCTCTCAGCTATTGAGTACAGCGCTTCATTTTTTAATTTTTAGATTTTTATTTATCATTTGGTTGATTGGTTTTTCCAAGACAGGGTTTAAAGGTGCGCACCGCCGCCACCCAGCTTTGTTTTATATAAGTAAACGGTCTTGCTATGTAGCACTGGCTGGCCCCGAAACCTGAAGCAATCCTGCCGCTTTAGCTTCCTGAGTGCTAGGCTTACAGTATACATCGTCACTTAGTGTGTTTTTATGGAGAGAGAGGGAGGGAGGGAGGGAGGGAGGAGGGAGGGAGGAGGGAGAGAGAGAGAGAGAGAGAGAGAGAGAGAGAGAGAGAGAGAGAACAAGGAGGGATATCTGAATATGGCTCAGCAGATAATAGCACTCGCTGCCCAATCTGATGACTTGAGTTCGATCCCCAAGATCCACACGGTAAAAGGCGAGAACCAAATGCTACAAGTTTGCCCTTTGACCTCCACACGTGTGCCACGGCATGCTCGCAAACAGCCAAATAAATTAAATGTAATTTTGTTAAAGCCTAAAATATTAACCATCAGGCTTTTCACAGAGAAAAAGAAAATTCTTTTTGAAGTCTCCGGCTCTCAGGCAGTCACTGTAGTCACCAGATTTCTCCAGGTGTCCGGCTAAATCGTCTCTTGCCCACCTCTTTATTGGGAAGCAGCCCGTGACTGAGCAGAGTTCTACCTGGGGATAAAGACGGTTCCTGATAGAGCGGCAGGAGGCAGCTCTTTTCTGCTTGCCGCTGACTAGAGATAAGATGGATCCTCACCAAGTGTCCTGGGAGCCCTCAGGGAGGTACACTGGAGCGCTGTGAGAAACCTGAGAGGAGCCTAAATCTCTGAGATGCTTGCTGCCCCTTAACCCAGTGTTGTGGCGCCCTATCCCCAGATTTGGGTTTAAGCCACCTTCCAGTCCCTGCAGCTAAACTCCTCCTCCCCCATAGGAATCTCTTGCTTATTAGCCCTATCTGTGCGTAAGAAACCCAAGGTTGACATAGAAAGCAAGAGCTGCCCAGGGCAGTGTGCAAGAGGCCAGCTCTGTCGGGCTCCAAGCACAAACTCCTATTCCCCGCGGCGCTGAGGGTCACGGGACCCCTCCCGATAGTGACTGCCTCTCTTCCCACTAGCAGACCGAGTTCTGAGGAACAATGGTCAGAGCAGGCATATTACAGAATCCTGTTTTCATTTGGTAGGAAGTTTCATTTGGACTCTGCAGGTCTGGAGTGAGCTGCAGAGTCCACGTCCAATGAGCCGAGCACATCCCCATTGGCGCCCTTCTGTCAGAGGTTGCCGAGCTTCTGTGAAGAACCCGGCGGTTTGTAATTAGGTTTCGGAAGTCATTCCGTCTGTGTTTCAGTGACTGAAGTCTGGTGAGAGAAGAAGAGTTCAAGTAAAGTTTCACTGGTTGTAAGATTTTGTGTTCTAATACAACTTTATTGACAAAATAGGTTGAGATCCGGATTTCTTAATGAATCACAGTTTGCTCCATGTTGGCTAGACCTATCATGATTCATTTCTCAGCACTGGGCCAACTTATGTGTTTAAGGTGCTGACTAAAAGCAGGGTGGTGGTGGCGGCGGTGGTGGTGGTAGTGGTGGTGGTGGCACCGTGTGCCTTGAAGCCCACATTCGGGAGGCAGAGGCAGGCAGATTCTCTGTGAGTTTGAGGTCAGCCTAGTTTACAGGTTAAATTCTGAAATCTATCCTGTTCCAGGACAGCCAAGGCTACCCAGAGAAGCCCTGTCTTGAAAAACCAAAACCAAAACCAAATCCCCAAACAAAAACAAAACAAAACCAAACAACTAAACAAAAACATCAAACCAACCAAACCAAAAAAAACAAAACAACAACAAAAAACCCCCCACCAAACCAAACAAATAAAAAACCAAATCTGATTAAAAGTTGGATCAAGATTCTCTTAGAAGTGCTAAGTCAATTTCACATAGTTACCTGGGAGAGAGACGCATGTTAGCCCTTCCTTATGATCTAGTTATAGATTACCATAAAGTTAATTCTCCAGGGGTTAGAGATGTGACTGAGTGATTTAGAGCTCACGACCGTCTATAACTCCAGCTCCATGGGAGTCTGCTGCCCTCTTCTGGCCTCCACAGGCTACTACACTCATGTGCACGTACCCACCCATGAGCACACAGAATTAAAAAAATAAAAATAA
>NC_046158.1:147302118-147342118 GCF_011064425.1 Rattus rattus | reverse complement strand
AGCCTAAGGAGACATGAGCTGAGACATCCTGTCTTTTAAAGGGATCGATAGCAAATCCGCCCAAACATTGCTAAGAACTAAACCTTATCCTTCTTATAGTGGTCAAGACGCCAATGTGCTCCATGCCCCTGAGTAACTCTATCTCTCAAGGCCTTTTGCTTCCCAATCTTCTTGGAAGAGACAGTCAGCAACGAAATCTGATGGAAAGATTGGGGACTAAAAAAAAAAAACCCAGAAAACAAAAATCCCTCCTGGCACTGGAGAGAGAGCTCAGTCGGCATCGGGACTGCCCTGCAAACATGGGCCTGAATCTTGATACCCGAGACATATGTTAGAAAAATGGGTTTTCTACAGCTGCAGAACTGTAACCCCAGCACGGTGGTGGTGGTGTGACAGATCTCCAGAGCTCCAGGGACAGACAGCCCAGGCGAATGGGTGAACTCCAGGTTCAGTGAGAGACCTCGTCTTAGAAAACCGAGGCGGAGAGTGGTGGAGGAAGACACCTGGCCTCCATGTGCACTCCCAACACTCGTCCAAGCACCTGAGAGCACAATGCATGCACACTTATGCAAACGCACTTGTGTCATTCACACGCACCCCCTGTCGGGGTGACACTGCACTTCCTGTGTGTGATTCAGCAAGGATTCGGGAGTTCTCGGGTGCTCCTGAGACAGTGGAAGAGCTGGATTGGCACTTTCCTTCTGGTGCCTTCTCGTGAGGACTGCGTCCTGGACACTGACACCCTGTGCTGAGTGGCAGGTAGAGCAGGTGCCTGGGAAAGACCCCACTCAGCCTCGTGAGGAACCCCAAAGTGCAGAAGCAAGGACGCTCTCGGAGAAATGCCACCTGACCCCTGCGGGAAGGAACCGGGCGGGGCTGGCTGGCTGATATTACAGCACAGATGTCTCAGGTGTGAAGCACTGACAGTTATGGTCAAATAAAAGCCTCGCCGCCAGCTCAAAGGTGTGGACAAACGAGAGACCCTGAGCCTTTGCCTAGAGAGCCCAGTCTGCCCTCGGTGTTAGTGTGGTTAACACACCCTCACTTAAAATGCCAATTAAAGTATAATTTATCTCAAATAGACGTCTCCGCCAGTTTTAATTGCAGTAGGCTGTGCCAGTCTCTGTGTTGGTGCGGGGGAAACAAGACCATTAAGGGATTATTTGTCTTCTAAGCTGTGAAGCCAGGCCCCCAGGAGCCAACTCCCGACTGCCTCTAATTGGAAAGGGAAGCTGGGGAGAGAGAAGTAGAGGGTTACTTCAGTCTCTGAACGGGGCAGCTCCTTCTAAGAGGCAGCACTGTGCATTCTTCTCATTTAGGGGAGCTGTGCCCTGCTCCTGTTTTGGGGAGCCAGTGTCACCTCACTTTCACAAAGGGAAAAGGTTTCTCTCTGTGCCTGTCTCTAGACTGGATGCTGTGATTACAGAATCCTTCCTTAGGCTTGGCCAGCAGGGAGCACTGGGAGGAAGAGCTGCTGGGGAGACCCCATGCTCA
The DNA here is from genome assembly GCF_011064425.1 of Rattus rattus. Taxonomy (NCBI): domain Eukaryota; kingdom Metazoa; phylum Chordata; class Mammalia; order Rodentia; family Muridae; genus Rattus; species Rattus rattus. The sequence goes on along the minus strand of NC_046158.1, from coordinate 147,340,624 downwards.
TTACGGCGAGTCGGTCTCTTGCCATCGTGTAACTTTCCTTTTAGCATCCGTTAATTCAGCTCCGTGATGGCCTTTACTTCACGGATTCCATTGTCCGTGCAAAGCTCTCCCCTCAAGAAGGGTAAGAGATGGCTTATCCTGAAACAAATACGCTCATGGCTCAGGCACAAACAGGTTTGTTCTCCCCAAATACCACGGTCCAACATGAAGTTAGTAACAGGACAAAGAAGAGTCATAAATCCAGGGGCTTTTCAAATACATTGGTGGAAACATGGAGTGGCCACTACTGCAGAGTGGAGAGGCATTGGCTACTGACTTCCAGTGCTGTCCGGTGCATTCTTAGCCCCTTGACTGGCAGAGGATAAGGTTTGCTAGGTGTCTTAGTTAGGGTCTTACTGCTGTGAACAGACACCATGACCAATGTAAGTCTTATAAAGGACGACATTTAATTGGGGCTGGCTTACAGGTTCAGAGGTTCAGTCCATTATCATCAAGGCGGGAGCATGTCAGCATCCAGGCAGTCATGGTGCAGGAGGAGCTGAGTTCTACATCTTCATCTGAAGGAAGCCAGGAACAGACTGACATCCCCAGGCAGCTAGGGGGAGGGTCTCCAAGCCCATCCCACAATGACACACCTCCTCCAACAAGGACACACCTTCTAATAGTGCCACTCCCTGGGCCAAGCACATGCAAACCATCACACTAGGTTAGTGCATTCCATGGGCTTTACCTGTTTAGCCGGGTTAGTCCTGACACAGAGGTGGGCCAAAGACAGCCCAGAGGAAGCTGTGATTGGCTTTGGACCTGATGCGATTCAACCTCCCCACTGTCATTGGAACCTTAAGCTGTCACTCAGCCCAAGCAAACACACCATCTTCCCAGTCCTCTTTTGTACTACCAAATGGATGGAAGACTTTTCCAAAGGTTTAGTGTCCAAGTTCCATGTAGCTTCACACATACACCACACACACACACACGCACACACACACAAACCACATCTCACACCCACACCCCCCACACACACCCCCCCACACACCACACACACACATACCACACACACCACACACCACACACTCACACAAACCACACACACACAACACAAACCACACACCACACACACCACACACACCACACACACACACACCACACCCACACACACACACACACACACCACACACCCAAAAAACACACACACCACACACACCACACACACACACACACACACACACACACACACACACACACACACACACACACACACACATCGTTTGGTAGCATTTTGCTGGCTTCACATTTTCCTCTGAAACCCTAGCCAGAGTTATTTTTTTCCTGTCCAAAAATAATGAGCAAAAGCTCTCAGTCAGTGTGTGTGTGTGCGCGCGCGCACGCGCACGCGCGTGTGTGTTCTTGTTTTATTTACTTTGTTGTGCCTCGTTCACATGCCCCAAAAGACCGCCCAGGAGCCGACTCTGATGTAATTGCACTAGAATCTCTTCATTCCAAGCTCCTGCCAACCCTGATGAAGCAGGACAGGATGGCGAAGCAGACATGAGCCCTCATCGGAAAAAGGTTTTCTAGGAAATGGTGAACAAGCGAGGGGGTTCCCCTCATTAATGACAGCGGATGCAGTCAGATCGGTGCCTGGCATTCTTGGATTGGATGTGAAAACAAAAAAAAAAAAAAAAAAAAGGCAAATCCAGGCCTTGCGAGTCGTTTCCCTTATCGATCTAATTTACCTCGAAGGGTGATATGTTCTAAACTAATTCAGAGATTAACGACCACTTAAAGATCTGAAAGGCGTTTAGCTTCTTTGATCAGAATGTCATAACCCCGCTTATTGGCTCTTCTTTGATCAGTATGTCATAACCCCGCTTATTGGCTCTTCGGTGACTTTGGGAGGAGCTATTTGATAAGATTTAAAGGGAACTCTGCACCGTACGTGGCCTGGCGGCTGGGATGTATGTGGAGCTTTGAGGCTCTGTCTTGTTCATGATAAAACCAAGACTGTGGTTTGATTGGCTGTGATGTGATCCTAGGTGGCAAAGAGAGGTGACCCTCATGTCTATCTACTGAATGAGGTAACCGGATTCGCCATTTTGCCCACCCAGGAAAGATGGCCGACAGGACACGCTCCCACACTCTCGCTTCGGCCTCAGTTCATCTCCTTCACTTCATTTTGTTGATTTCATTCAAACAAGTAGCCAAGCGCTGTACCTACTCATGACCGATTTAAACAGAGGTTCACAGAGCGCTTCCTTTGCTCGTTTTAGACGACAGGAACCGGTCTGGGTCTGGGTTAAGATGGACTATACCAACCCCCAAGTGACAAGATTTTACCAAGAACACTTTCTCACTTTTCGTTCTACTGGCTTTCCTTTCCATTATTATTTACTTCTGTTTTTGTTTCTTCTCCTTTTCTATTTATTGTTTTCTGAAAAGAACATGGAGGTTTCGGATTATTTTTTGATTGTGTTTATTTGTGTGTGTGTGTGTGTGTGTGTGTGTGTGTGTGTGTGTGTGTGTGTGTACACCTGCCACGGTACGTGTGTGGAGATCAGAAGACGGTTTGCAAGAGTCAGTTCTTTCCTTCCACCACATGGATTCTGGGATTTGAACTCAGGTCATCAGGCTTGGTGGCAAGCACCTTTACCCACTGAGCCATCTCACTGGTCCCATTTTTCTACTTAGAGAATTCCATTCCAATTCTAAATTCAAAAACGACATGGGTGTATGCCAATGTGATTGTGCAGCAGGAAAGAAAGTGGGGCTTAGGGATTCCTAAGTATTAGAATGTCCTGGATTAAAAAAAAATCCCCTCCCTCCTCCACTCTGAAGCCATCGTTTGCAGATAATCAAAGGGAATGTAATTAGATGTAGGATTTTGGACGGATCATCGTAGGCACTCCGGTGTGTGTGTTTCTTTTGCCAGATAAACTGTCCTCCACAAAAAGGATGACATCATCAGCTCCCCTTTTATAGACAGGGAAGCTAACTTTTCCCATTTATATGCAAAATTTCCCTGGAGCGAAATGAGGGAATTATAAAGAAGGTTACTTCATGGCAAGAACCTTGACCTACAGGTCCAGCAGGTGCCAGGGTACGGGAATGCCTAGGCAGGTTCTGTAGCTACTGTGTGCAGCACAGCCACAGACTCAGGCACCAGGGGTCTCTGAGACAGGCTGACTGAGGTCCTTCAGTGGGTACCAAGCAGGGAGCCTGCCTCTGTCTAAGACACGGGATTCACACGGCTGGTGGACTGGGTCCACACCGTTTGCTCCTATCCCTTCAGGATCTGGCCAGTGACTCAGTAAATGTCTGAATGGAAGAGGAAACAAGCTCAGAGGAAGGAAGTGAGCCCAATTTAACCTGGGCTTAGAGGAACAGCTCATACTTACTATGTTGTTATTATTGTTGTTGTTGTCATTGTACCAGCTCAGGTCTGCCCTCGACCTCAGGCATTTCAAAGGACTGGGTTCAGAGAGCAGAGAGACAAGATGCCTGCAATTTAAGGGATCTCTCTCTCTCTCTCTCTCTCTCTCTCTCTCTCTCTCTCTCTCTCTAATATAATTAAAACTCTGATTCTTTTTCTAGATGGTTATAAACTTTAGGAAACTTGCCTACAGGGACAAGACGGAGGAAGTGGTGGCCTTCTGCTTCAGTGCCTTTGACCTGGATTTAATGTCATCATTAAAGTGTGGAGCTTTGCTGGAGAGTTCTGGGAGAACCATTACTGTGGAGATGTGCTTAGCTTTGGTCGCCCCCCCCCATCTCCTTCCCTCCCTCCCTCCCTCCCTCCCTCCTTTCTTCTTCCATCCGGTCCTCCCTTCTTTTCTCCTCTCTCTTTGTCCTTAATTGGTTCCAAGTTTCCAGCTCATTTGCATTCCCAACGAGGCACAGCATTTAAAAAGATTTATTTTTATCTTTATTCACATGTATGCGTGTGTGTCTGTGTGCACACACACTGTGTGCATGCGCGTGTCAGCACCAAAAGAGAGAGCATCAGAATCCCCTGGAGCTGGCGTTCCGGGCACTTGTAAATGGCCCGAACCACTGAGCCAACTCTCCAGCCTCGAGGGGCTGAATTTTTTGCTTGTTCCTCTTGGACATACTGAATGTATTCCATTTTTTTTTTTAAATTTTCTGTCTGCTTTCCCGTGAGCAGTTTTATGATTAAATATGCAATTGGGCCTCAACGCACAAGAAACCCTGCCATCAGGATGTGGCTGCACTGCTGGCGACAGATTTAAATGTCAACGCTGCGGAACAGAAGTGGAAACGGTACTTAGCGCGGAGCCGGGAGAACCACCCACTAACCATCCCCAGCCGAATCTGAGCTCAGAGCTCGGTGTACCGACCGCGGTTCCATCCAGGTTCATGATGGATTTGTCCTGTCTGGTTTCTGGAGTGATCTATGCGCTGCTAGCATACACATGACACGCAAATGGTGTTCTTTTAGCTTGCTTGTCAACAGACCGCAGCGTCTCCCCTGCTTGGCACAGTGCATTGAGCATCTGACAATCTTGGGTATCTGACAAGTCAGTGCATTGGGTCGAGGTGGTGCTTTTACGAGACATACGTTTATTTGTCTATAGAAAGCCACAGGGTTCGTTTGTTACTGACCACTGGGCGCTTAATCGTGCGGACATCGGTCAGCAGGAAAATATTCTCTTCTCCACCCACTGGCAACCTTTCTGCCATTTTCGGAAGTCTAAATATCAGAACCTACTAGTGAAAACAACACCGGTGGTTGACATGTTAGACCTCAAAGGTGGTTCAGGATGCTACTAATTAACTCTTTACCAGAACAACCGTAAATACATTCTCCTACGTTAGAGCTATTTATAGAGCCAGGAGAGCCTAGTGGACTGGTCTTCCATAGGGGAAGCCAGCCATCATTATTTAATTAAATCCCATCAGGGCAACAAAAACAGCTCGAGTGTCTTCCACGTTAAAGGGGCCTCTGTCAGGAGAGTTGTGGTGCAGACACAACAGTTGGGACTGTTTTTTTGTTTTTTTGTTCTTTTTTTGTAGTGGTCCCTGTCTGTTGCAAAGAGAAGTCTCCTCTCCAAGGGGTGAGGGCTACACTTACCTGTGAGTATAAGGTCAAATGTTCAGACTGTAGTTGGAATCCTGAGCTGAAGGAAGACAACAGTAGGCTCAGGTAAATGGGGGAAAGGTTGGGAGGTCTCAGCTCTACACCAAGGTTGACAGGTACCCAAGGAATGCTGAGAGTGGAAGAAGCGGTCTTCCCCAGGGAGGAGCACACCGACGGTTATCCAGTACCAAATGGTCAGCCCTGAAACATACACACATCGTTAACACTATACGGACTTAACAGGTTATATATATATATATATATATATATATATATATATATATATATAATATGTATATATGCATGCAATAGCAATGATAAATCAGGCCAGGACTTTGCAAGGAGAGAAAGGAGGGGCACATGGGAGTGTGTGGAGGGAGGGCGGGAAGGCAGAAATGATATGATTTGTAAAAAAAATAAAAGAAATACTAACATTTTAAAGAAAGGGACTCAGATGAGAACAAACATCATAACTGCTGCATCCTCTCCCACTTACAAAAATCCTTTTGTGTGTATAAAAGTATGGTGTGTGTGTATGTCGTTATGTGTGTATATGTGTGCATGTATGGTGCATATGTATGCATATAGTATGATATGTGTATATGTGTACATGGTATGTATATTGTGCATGTGTGTATATATGTATATGGTGTGTATGTATATATGTATATGGTATGTATGTATGTATGTGTGTATGTGTGTATATATATGTTATGTATGTGTATAGTGTATATGGTGTGCATGTGTATGTATGGTATGTATGTATGTATGTGTGTGTGTGTGTGTGTGTGTGTGTGTATGTGTGTGTGTGTGTGGTGCATGTGTGTATGTGTGTATGTGTGCATGTGTGCATGTGTGTGTGTGCATGTGTGCATGTGTGTGTATGGCATGTGTATGTGTGAGACTGCATGTGTATACGTGTAAGTGTATATGTGTGTGTATATGTGTGTTGTGTGTGTGTGTGTGTGGTATATATGTGTGCATGTGTGTGTATGGTCATGTGTAAGCATGGGTGTGCATGCACATGTGGAAGTCAGAGGACAGTGCTGAGTGTTGGTCCTTGACTTATGTCTTCTTGGAGACAGGGTCTCCTGTTCACCTCTATGTGTGTCAGGCTAGCTCTGGCCAGTGAGCTTCAAAGAATTATCTTGTCTCCACCTCCCATCTCCCCATAGGAGTGTGCTGGGATTGCAGACACGTACGTCCTAACAGCTTGCTGGCTCACTTTACAGGATGAGGCTGAAGCCCAGACAGTGATGCAGAAGATCGGTGGTGTAGAAGATCAGGAGCGAAGGCAGGAAGACCTTCCAGGAAGCTAAGGAATCATCAAGCCGGTAAACCAGAAGAAAGCTGAGACCACCGGAAGCTGAGCCTGATCACCACATCAGCACCACCGGGCTGTGTACTGCGCCGTCCACACAATGGACGCCTACTGCTCACTGCAGTGCCAGACTCCAGACCAGACTGCGGCCCGGGTCACAGCTGCAGCCCGGCTTCCCTGTCATGGCTATGCACAGCCCCCGTGCTGACAGTAGAGTGTCTGAATCTCTAGCCAGCGGGCTCTCAGGTAGCTGGGTTTGTCACGAGGGGAAGCCAGTTTTCTGTCTTGGACACTGCAGAAAGCTCCTGGTGTCCACACGTCTTGTTTCCAAATGCCTTCCCCGCCACCTCACGGGGGACTCAGAGAGCCTTACTGTAGGCTTGCGCTGCAGAACACCATTTCTCCAAGGACCTAGAAGAAGGAACCCAGGCTCCTCCTGAGACCCCCACCATGCTATTTATCTCTGGTGCTTGAGCCCGAACTCTCCTCAGAGCCCCCACGACACTGTCTGTCCTGCCTGCCTGTCTGTCTGTCTGCTCATGGCAAAAATTGCTCCTCAGATGAGCTCATCACCTGTGACAACCCAGCTGAGTGGGCCCTGGAGTCCTCATCCGACACCTTCCATACAGTCGACTCAGTCTGTAAGCCAGTTCTGACCAAAGCTGGGCAGTTGTGTCTCTCCTCTTTGGGAAGGAGGATGAGTGTTCAGGAAATGTTTTATCTGTCTATCATCAAGATCATTTAAAAAATCCTGACTGAGTGCATAAAACTAGTCTTCACCTCTGACCTTGGAGATCTGAAATTATTTCATATTTGACTTTGATACCCTCAATTTCACAGCTGAAATTTTAGTCTTCAACGAACTGGTCTCTCTCTCTCTCTCTCTCTCTCTCTCTCTCTCTCTCTCTCTCTCTCTGTCTCCCCTCTCTCTCCCCCCCTCTCTCTCTCTCTCTCTCTCTCACACACACACACACACACACACACACAGTAACCTATCTTGTCTCCATTTTTTTCCCCTACTTGCTAAAATTAAAATCTAAATGTCAGAACGCAGCCCGTGTTGTTGCGAGTAGCAGGTTGTGTGGTAGTTGCTTTTTAAGAAGGTACCAAGATAGCTTTAATTCTCTTTCTCACTGAATATATCTGGCAGGAAGGATTTGGGTTACTGGGAAGTTCTGAAGTTCTGCCTAAACTATGTCACTGGAGCAGATGGTCGAGGCTGTCTCTCCATGAAGAGAAACAGGGCGCTGCTGGTGCAGAGATGGGCTCAGTGTCAAACAGCAGGCTCCAGGTTCCCAGCAGCGTGGGTGGATTTTCTTCAGGTTGGAGGATGGAACTCATCCCAAATAAGGTTGGGCATTTTGCTCTGAAGTAGCTCAGGTGGGGTGCAACTGGACCTCAGGGGTGATTGGGTTCAGAGACGCACATGCCAGAAACGCTGCTCTTTGCTTGACTTTTCTGTGGATCTCTGGCCCATTCACTTGAGGTTTTCTTGGTCTTCCCTCTTCTGGATCCCCTGGTTTAATGCAGAGGCCCTGGGAGCTCCCCCAATCTTAGCAACTTTGCTTCTGGAATGGGTTTATGCAGACTACATTAGGAGCCTATGCCAGGCCAGTGGATCACAGGGTGGGCCACCGTGACATCATGGTCCCATGTTCAGTCATAGAGATCGCTCAAAGTAGAAACGACCAGGGGAAGGCAAGAGGCAGCTTGTGGAAGGCCAGGGTTGAACTATGACACTAGGGTGGACTAAACGGCACTGCGTATATGAAAGTTCACCAGCAAGATCTAGATTTTAATTGTCACAAGACTCTGAGCTCCTATCTGCAAGGGTCACCCCTGCCAGGTGACAGTTTTTGTGTTCTCTATGTAGAGAAAAGAAATACCTCTGAGCTGCAGATACACTGAGCGGGGAATGCTCAAACTGGATCCTCAGGTGCTAAGAATGCTAACCACTGGTCTTCCTTCCTTAGAGCCTGTATTCCAAGCGCTACACAGCCAACCTTGAGTCTTCTCTCAGCGCCAGAGCTGCTCTGTGTCTGGGATTCTTTTTCAGAGAATAGAGTCGTGGCTGCAATCAGCTAGACCAGCACTTTCTAACACTGTAGACACGCAAGCCCAAGACGAGGATTCTTAGACCTTAGTTCAACCCCCAGCCCCATCTACTAAGAAAAAAGCCAGGTATAGCAGCACATGCTTGGAACCCCATGCAGAGACGGGACATCTCTGGGACTCGGTGGCCAGCTAGACTAGATGACTCTCCAAGGTTCAGCTTCACTGAGACACAAGGTGGAGAATGACGAGGAAGGCACTCACCCTCAGCCTCACACGCTCCTGTGGCACACACACACACACACACACACACACGTACAGACATGGTGAACATCGACACACACGTGCCATACATTTGAAGGTTTAGCATCAAACAGTGTGCTATTTGTACTTTGCGTTCTGGAACATATTACCAAAATTATAGAGAAGAATGTAAGGACACAGGATAGGAGGAGTTCTGCGAAATGCTGTCTTCTGCGCACGACATGGTTATCGCACTCATGAGCACACAGCCGGTGTTGTTACCACCATGAGGCCCACCCAAGATCAAGCCAGACAGGATTCTGGCATACTTGGGGTAGAGGACCTCGAGGTCCCATTCCTTACTGCAGAGCTCTTGACAGTGGCCACTTACTGGGGGAGTTCTTTTGAGGATGTAGCCAATGGTATGTTTCCCATGCTGCAGTGGATGGCCCCACATCCAAGCACATGTGAGCGGCACTAACTGTTCTTGGTGAGTTATAAAGGACACAGAGCCAGGAAACAGGTTGCGAGGGAGATGTGGGAGCTGGTATGGGCAAATGGGGGGGACACCAAAATTGTAATCTGTTTGTCAATGCATGACATTTTCAAGATATAGAGGAAGACTTTGAACAAAGATCGTGAGATTGAAAACAGTCATTTGAGTTTCAAGTTTGTTTCTGGGGATAAAACACTTAAACCACAAAACACATTAGGGGAGATATTTTGTGGTAATAGATTTTTGTGCTGGCTCATTGTAATGTTACCTTGACTAAAGTTAGAGTCATCTGAGATCGAAAACACCTCCAGAAGGCTGGGCTGCAGGCAAGCCTGTAGAGCATTTTCTTAATTAGTGTTGATGGGAGGCCCTGCCCATTGTGGGTAGCCATCCTGGCTAGTGCGCTCCTGAGTTCTATAAGGAAGCAGGTTGAGCAAGCCAGTAAGCAGCACCCCTCCATGGCCTCTGCATCAGCTCCCGCCTCCAGGTTCCTGCCCTGTTTGAATTCCCGTCCTCACTTTCTTCAGTAATGAACAGTGATGTGGAAGTGTAAGGCAAATAAACTCTTTCCTCCACAAGTTGCATTTGACACCGTGTTTCATCATAACAATGGTTAACCCTAATAGGACAGAAATTGGTACCAGGATAGTGGAGTTTTGCTAATGACAGACCTGACCGTCTGTATTGTTTCGGGGAGGATTGGGGAAGGACTTTGGGACTTTGGATTAGAAAAACCATTGAGAGCTCAGTGAGCTGCTCTGTAGGAGCTTGGAGGATAAGGACGTTCCAAGCAGTGCAGATGGTAGAGGCCTGACTTGTGACATCTCAGCGGGAAGCAAGGACTCTAGCAGGCCATTTGTGTCAAGAATCTATGGTGTGTAGCCAGCTGGGGCTGAAGAATTGGCTGTGATTAACAAGAGACCAGAACCACCAAAGTAAACTTCGTTTTGGTGGGACAGTGGGTGCTGGTGAGCTGGGGCTGAAGAATCAGCAGTGATTAAGAAGAGGCCAGCAGCACTGAGGTGAAATCCTCTAGGAAGTGTTTCTCAGAGTCAGCACATGCAAGCTGTGTGGTCAGGAGGTAGCCCAGGCTGTGCGTGGGTGCTGGCAACCAAACTTGGTCATGTGTAAGCGTCACTCAGGCGATACTGGTTTTGAAGGCATGAAGGCATCATGGAGAGCTGTAGGCATACATTTTTTGCAGCCTATTTTAATAGACGTCCAACCTCTCCTCTTGCCCATCACCCACCAGAGGCAGTGGAAGAGAAAGATTATCAGGGGAAGTGGGCCTGTTTAGCAATAGTTCTTTGGGGGCCAGCTTGATCTTCTTTGTCAGCAGTTCAGTCCGTAGCAAACCTTAAAGACAAATGAGCAGCTTGCAGACCAGTCCCAAGACACCACATGAGCTCGACTGACTAACCCCAGGCCTCGGCTGTGAGAAGCCAACAGGAAACTCCACTGGAAGTTCTTGGGAGCCTGTCAATGGTGCTGTTACTCACAAGTTGAGCTCAACCACAACCACACTACGTGAAGCAAATCAAATACATGCATGTCATTGGTGAAGAACAGAGCCTAGAAGACAAGCTTTGCACCATGTATGCTACAGAGCTGCAGAGCCAGCAAAGAAGATGACCCAAGCCCTTAGAAAGAGCCCAGAAGATCTCGAATGGATCCCAGGCAGTTGGACATTTTAGGTTATTCACACTTTTGGAGTTTGGTTTTTCTTTGTTCAGATTATGATCATGCCCTGGTTCTTCCCTCTTGAAGTAAGAAAGAATTTGATTTAATTTTCTTTTGACAAAAGCCCACAGTTGAGAGACTTTGAATTTTAAAAGACTTCAGATTTTAAAAGAGACTGGCTATTTTAAAGAGACTGAACTTTAAAGTGTTTAAATTTTTAAATACTCTGGAACTTCTAAAATTTGGAATGTTTATATTGTAATGTCAATATTAATGAGTGGTCGTGGGGAAGCACAATAAAGGAAAGGTTATGGTTCAATGGTGATGTGTTTGTATGTCAAGTTAACAAGAGGTCAATTGTGCTTGCTCTGTTTATGTCAAACTTGACACAAGCTAGAATTATTGACAAGGACAGAAAATCCATCATAAGATCTGGCTGTGGGACCTTTTAGCAGTTGTTAGGAGAGGCCCAGCCATTGGGGGTGGTGCCATTCCTAGAAAAACTTGTGGTCCTGGGTTCTATAACGTTTGGAAGTGTGAGTCAAGCAAGCCCTGTCTTTCCCAGGTTGTTTTGGTCATGGTCTTTCCCTCACAGCGGTGGCAAAAACCCCATTAGGGCAATTCCAGACTGCCTTTAGGCAGTTTGGTTTTATTAGCTAAAGGGCGTCTCTGGAGTTTCTGGGGAGGCACAATATACCGAAAAGTCAAGGGAGTCCTTGGAAAGATGGATCCAAGACAGACCACGAGGAAGAGGGGAACATTATGAGCGGCGTGTTACGATGCACAGAAGACATTGAAATTTGGAGGATGGAGGAGGCGGCCCTAATATGTAAAGTACTTGCATGCTTAAGCCGTGAGGCCATGTGTGTAGGTCATCTGGGCCCATGAACCTGGATGCACCCATGCTGGGGGGTGAAAGCAGAAGGCCCCAGGGTTTGCTGGCCAGCGTAGCTGAGACAGGGGAGCTCAGGTGAGAGACTCTGGCCCCAAAAGTAAGATGGTAAGGTAAGACTGAGGAATCCCGGCCTGAAGTCAACCCCTGGTTTCCACACCACACTGTGTCTACAGTACAGTGTATATTTTTTCCATTTGAGTAATAATAAAGACATTGCTTTATTATTAAGGTAGAACCATCTTTGTATTGTTAATATTTAATCATCTAACTTACAGGTGAGACTCCATGCATATATGGATATGCATATATGTAGAAAGACAACATACAGGATTGTATTATTCAATGTTTGAAGCATCTCCTGGGGTTGAAGCTTCTAGCGGTGGATAGGACGTCTGTCCTATAGGCTCATGCGACCAGTGTGGACAGCCATATCCATAGCACAGACACTTGCTACATTCAACCTCAAGCAGCCCTTGAGACACTGGTAGAAGGATTGTATGCACCAGAGTAGTAGCTATGGTATAGGACTCTGTCAGCCTGTGGTCCTGGTGCCTAAGTCTGAATAACAAGCTACACGTTGTTTCCTAGGATTCTCATTTGCTTGTGTCTTTTCCGTGATCATGTTAGAGTTTAAAAGTCCCAGCCCATATCAAGGCTTCGACCCTAATACTGCAGCTACGTCATTATAGTCAGACCGCGCTAGCCTCTAGAGTCTCCTATGAGGACAGTGATGAGCGGACCGCCTGAGTTCTGCCACATCTGTTTGTGGTTAAGTAGTTAATGTGGGTTGTAAATGAAGGGTGCTTGAGCCGGGCCGTTTATCAGCTACTTAGGCGTTTTAAAATACTAATTACGAAATCTAACGGCTGTGTTCAGTGCTAAGAGAGTTGGTAGAAGCACTGCTAAGCAAAGTCTGGGAAGGTTGTGTGACTCCTGGTTTGGTTTGTTTGTTTCAGTCTAGGAAAATCAGTGTTCTAGAAACATGTGCCTATTAAGTGTTCTCTCTCTCTCCCTCTCCCTCTCCCCTCCCCCTCCCTTCCTTTGTCTCTCTGTCTCCCTGTCTCTTTCTCTTTCCCTCTCCCTCTCTCCTCCTCTTTTCTCCCTTCCTCTGTGTCTGTGTCTCTGTCTCTCTCTCCCTCTCCCTTTCTCCCCTCCCTTCCTCTGTGTCTCTGTCTGTCTGTCTGTCTGTCTGTCTCGCTCACTCGCTTTCTCTCCCTCTCTCTCCCCTCTCCCCTTTCTTCCTCCCTTCCTCTGTGTCTGTGTCTGTGTCTGTCTCTCCCTCTCCCTCTCCCCTCTCTTCCTCTCTTTCTCTGTGTCTCTCTGTCTGTCTCTCTGTCTCTCTGTCTCTCTCTCTGTGTGTGTGTGTGTGTGTGTGTGTGTGTGTGTATGTGTGTATAGAGTTACTCTCCCTAAAGTCTTAGAAGTAGGGGAAAGAGGAGAGAGCGTCGCTTTTCTAGTAGGCGTTTCATACCTTTGCGGTAAGCCACAGACAGGATCTTCCCAAGGTTCTACCACTGTCCTATCATGGCTCCTTTAACTCCAAAGAGCTCCCTGCCAAAAGCAGCATTGTCACAGGGACAACACCAAATCGACTTATCGACGTTCTGACAATGGATTTGCACTCCAGCAAGACGTACGTAGTAACTGAAATTGCAAGGGCCATGTTAACTGTGAAGTTTTGTCCTGACTACAGTGTGCACCACCAAGAAACTTGAGCTAGAACTTTCCTGCCATTCAGGTTTGCCCCCAAACTGTTTGTGCAGTTGTTGGCATGCGCCTTGCCCCGCAGCACAATGCTGTCTACACCCGAGCTAGGGTAGACAGCAGTAGATGAGCCTCGATCGGTTGGCCTGAGTGCTGACATCTGTTGAGACCTCAGCAAACATTTGACTGTGTGTAAGAGGACAGTTTTAGAAATTAAGGTTATTTCTACAATGTCAGAGACCTGTGCCTTCTGAGCGTTCATCTATCTCTGGTTTCACTTAAAGTGTACTGTAACATGAAATCCACCATAAGGAGGATTGTAAATGACTGACTTGTGTGGTGCACTGACTAACTCATGTAGTGAAGCCCAGCTCTGCCTTTGTGGGCATTTTGCCTTGTGATTTCAGAGCTCTGTAATGAAGCTTAGAAGAATGCCAATAACTCCTATCTTTTAAAAAAGGAAATGGAGTTTGGTAAAATGCAATTGATCATTGCCCTGGAGATATTGAATAGTCTTGTATTTTGAGTTTAAGGCCATCTGTAAATTCATTTCTCTTTATCTGACTGTAAGTGTGTGTAATGGCTATTCCTGCTTGTCAACTTGACTATATCTGGAATGAACTACAATCCAGAGTTAGAAGGCTGTGACCCAGGTCTTGGAGGCTGGGAGATACAAGTTTCTGACCTGAATTTTGGCATGGAGATCTTGGGGCATTGTAGCTATGAATCCCAGGAGACTAAGGTAATGAGATCTCTGAATTCAAGGTCATCTGGGACAAAGCCAGTCCCAGATCCAGGCATGGTGGCACACACCTTTTAATCTGAGCCACACCTTCTATTGGAGACCAACATAATATAGACATTGGAAGAAGGAAGATTCTCTCTTCTTTGCCTGCTTGCATTGTGGGACTGAGAAACTACTAGATCATTGGACTTCTATTCACAGATGCTGTTGGGGAGTTGGACTACAGACCTAAGTCATCATGATAAATTCCCCTATATAGAGACTACCCATAAGTTCTGTGACTCTAGAGAACCCCGATACAGTGTGTGATACTCCAGCTCTTCTCTCTTTATCTGACTGTAAGTATGTTACACTCTGACTCTTTTGGAACCATTTGTAACATCAGCTGATTTCCCTTGTAAGGGTTTACAACTTGACAAATATTCCTTTAACACATGCCTGCCACAATTATCTTCAAGAGTTTCCCTTGAACACTAGGTTACCACACTCTTAAATATGGTTGCCCAGATTCAAGGCCAACTGCCCAACTCTTATCTACTAGGATTGTTAGGTAACTACTGCTGGTCTACCTAAAAATGTCCTGTTTTCCTAGTTGTAGTCCAAGGATAACAGTAGCATCTAACTGGCCATGTTATTGTGTAGCTTGAGAGATATATGATATACTAGGTGATATGTTTATAAAAAGATAAAGAGAAGGGGGCGATATGTTCTATGTGGTCAGGTCTGGGGGAAGAGGGTGCTTCTTCAGGCCCATGCTGAGGCATCCCTTCCCCCTGAGGGACCAGCCACACGGCAGTATAGTACAGAATAGAGTTTACTTAGGGCATGGGGAGGAGAGAGTAGTGGGGCAGGAAGAGGAGGGAGAGGGGGGAGAAGGAAGAGGAGAAAGAGGAGGAGGAAGAGGAGGAAGAAGAGGAGGAGGAGAAGAGGAGAGAAGAGGAAGAAGAGGAAGGAGGCCAGAGGAGGAGGAGGAGGAGGAGGAGGAGGAGGTGGGGAGGGGAGGGGAGAGAAGTAGAGGCCAGCCATGAGCATGGAGAAAGAGGGGAAGAAAGGAATGGGGAGAGAGTAGGGACAGGAAGGCAAGAGCAAGAGAGCAAGAGAGTGAGGAGGGGGCAAGTAGCCCCTTTTCTAGTGTCAGGCACACCTGGTTGTTGCCAGGTAACTGTGGGGCGGAGCATACCTGGCTGTTGCCAGGTAACTGTGGGGCGGAGCATACCTGGCTGTTGCCAGGTAACTGTGGGGCGGAGCTTAGACAGAATGCCAACACTAGGTACTAATACATACCATAAACACTGGAAAAATTATTACTTGTATTGATTATCAATATTGATGACTCAACAACTCTTTGATACCATATAGGAAATAATATATCCAATACATATGGCCTCTGGACTCGTGGAACTTAAAGAAAGGCTACTCCTGAGGATTTGTGAGCTCGTAAACGAAAATACCAGCACACGCAGCTCATGCCCTTCCCCTGCTTAGGCTGCTTTCTTGGCAACAAACGCATAATGTGAGCACTGCATTTAGAGATTTACTGTCCTCCCTAAAAAATTATTTCCAAGTTAATCTCCACTCGTGAACTATTTTAATGAAGTTGTAAGTTTTAATCTCTTTCTGCTTAATGTGCTTGAGATGAAGCAGTTCTTTCCAAAAGCCAGGATGAGCCATCTTCCCTTGAGGGAAATGCCATCAACTCTTAAAGGACTGGGCAAGAGACACTCCCAAAGCTGCTAGAAGTGAGGTCCAGGCTCAACGCTATTGGGTGTTCTAAGAGGGAACCCCTTAAAAGTGAGGAAGCATCACAGGCTCCTCCCTGATCCATGCTGGGATGTTGACTGGCTCGGTCCAGGAGGTCTCATGGGGAGGGTAACCACAGTTGCCAGGAGTTCATGTGTGCAATGGCCCTGTTGTGTCCAGAAGACACCTCCTTGCCACAGTGCTTCAGAGCCTGGGAGGGGAGGAAGGAAATATGATACACACATCCCATTTATGGCTGAGTACCTCACAGGTACTTATTCTATGTTCTGTGACCAGTTGTGAAGCTCTGTATTAACTGATGTCCCTTGCAAGAGAAGATATCTGGTGAGGGCTAAGGGCTGCGTTAACCCATGAATATAAAGAAGAACATATTTGGAAGGTGTCTTGCTTAGGGTGTTACTGCTGTGAACAGACACCGTGACCAAGGCAACTCTTATAAAGGACAACCTTCAATTGGGGCTGGCTTACACAGGTTCAGAGGTTCAGTCCAGTATCATCAAGGCGGGAACATGGCGGCACCCCATGGTGCAGGAGTTGAGAGTTGTACATCTTCATCTGAAGGCTGCTAGCAGAACACTGGCTCCTAAATCCACGCCCACAGTGATAGGCCACACCTACTCCAACAAGGCCACACCTACTCCAACAAGGCCACACCTACTCCAACAAGGCCACACCTCCAAATAGTGCCACTCTCTGGGCTGAGCACATACAAATCATGACAGAAGGCAATTTAATACTATGTCCATTTAGCAAATTAATAGTAGTGGGATTCCTCCTAGCTACTATGACCTCCCCAGCTATTGTTTCTAATTCAAGGTTAGAATGCCGGATATGAGTTCACTCCAGTGTAGCAGGCCTTCTTCAATCTAAGTAGAAGGTGGTTGGTTACCCCTTAACTTTCATGCCACCATTGTACTGAAGAGCATCTCATGTCAGGCTGGTCATTATTGTATCCCTGGCTGAGGAACTATTGGCAGTTGATGGCTTCTAGGAAAGGGAGAGTCAGTGTTCTGGAGTGTGGCCTTGGCCTTGGTAGGTTTCTATGCTACAGTGGATGTCTTTATAGCATGAACATCAGGACATTACTAATTGACATCAGTGAGTGAAAAAGAAGAAATGAAGTTGGGAAGGGGGAGGGTGTGGTGAAGTGAAGGAGCCGGGGGTTGAAGTGGGGAGTGTGGTGTGGCTATGATCACAATATGTGGCATACAGGAATGAAATGCCCAAGAAATACACGGGATTGTTCAGGAAAAGGAAAGCGCAGACGCTTAAGTGGTAGCTCAGACTTACTGTTAAAAACCTACGCTTGGTCCGTGGGTAACGTGAATCTGTGCAAGTCTGAGACCACCTAGATATTGTTTCTGGTTGCTATACTAGCTCCATCTCCTGCTGGGTGTCCTGCAGAAGCAGCCCTCAGGGCTGTTCACTCACCTACCTCAGGGCCGAGGTGTGGAGCTCCCCCTCACTCATCCATCCTCGGTTGTTTGCACTGCTGCGGATAGCACTTGTGAATTCTGTTGAGCGTTCCCATGGGGTTGTTTCCCACACTGTCAACTCCGCAGAGCTCAGTGTGGAGCTGCATTTCTCCCAGCACCCCACCCCAACCCCTTTGAGATTTGCATCTAGTTCTGCTGAGAGCTCCACCTCGGTCTTCTCTTTCCTTCTTCCTGTCTTCCTTTTGTGACACAAAGTGACAAGGGTTCTTATTAGGATGCCATGAGGAAGCATGTCTAATAAGATCTGAGACATGTGGTCACAATACAGGGAACAAACTACGTTCTCTCTCTCCAATCTGCCTGTTTAACGTCCATGCAAAGGGCGGTAGAGGTGTGATGGGGAGGTTGAGGGTGGTGGTAGAGAGAAGACGCATGGTCTGCGTGTATGAAGAGACACTAATCTCCCTTCTACAGATACCCAGCGAGAGTGAAAGCTGGAGATGGTTATAGTCGGGGGCAATGTGTGCATTTCCAGATTCTGCCCTGTGAACTGAAAAACCAACTTTCCTACTATAAACGCATCCATGTGACCGCCTTGACTTAGCCTGCCACTGAGGACTTCATCTTGAGCCAAATGCCTCCCAGCCAAGACCCAGGGAGCTCAGCAAGTGGTTTCATTTCTTTGATTGTCAGAACTCATTGGCTTCCTTTACCTTGTGTTTTTTCCTTTTCTGGCAACATCGTAAGTATATTGACCATACATACTAGTGTTGTTCTGCTACACCCCCCAACCCCAGCCCCAAATTGAAGTCAAGAAGTCACGAGGTAATCATTCATCATGAGTTGCAGCTCAGTAACTTTAAATAGAAATCAGAAGGGAGGGCTGGAGAGATGGCTCAGTGGCACTGACTGCTCTTCCAGAGGCCCTGAGTTCAATTCCCAGCAACCACGTGGTGGCTCACAACCATCTGTAGTGGGATCTGGTGCCCTCTTCTGGTGCACCTGAAGACAGCAACAGTGTACTTATATATAATAAATAAATCTTTAAAGAAGAAATCAGAAGGGAAACAAAGCCCTGATTGTGCGGAGGTGGCTGAACACAGGGAGGTTACAGGAAAGTAAACCAAAGAAAGAAGTCTCGCAGCAGTGGTGCACAACTTTGGGGGTGGCTCCTCCCCCCGGAAGGCAGAGGAAGACATCCAATGTCCTGCACTTTCATGCTCTAATTTATTCCCTTGAGATGGGTGCTCTCACTGAACCCAAAGCTTGACGTTTGTGATCCAGTGAGCTCTAGTGACCTTCCTGCCTTTCTGGCCCAGGCCCTCTCCCAGCACAAGCAAGGCCTTGCCCAGCTTTAAAATGGGTACCAAGATGTGGACTTGGGTTCTTATGCTTATCCAGCAACAGCCATGTCTTCATCCCCCCAAACTACCACCTCACTGAACGGAGTTACTTCAGACTTCCGGGCCTGTGTGCCCGCAGACTCCGCTGTTCACGGAAACTGACTTCTTGAAATGAAGCCAACACAGATAGTCAAAGCAAGCGAGCTTAAGGTGTCCTGCTAATACTGGATGTTTCCAGATATAGCGCAGCCCTGAAGCTGGCATATATTATCTTTTCTTTCTTTTTTTCTTTTCTTTTTTTTCTTTTTTTTTTCGGAGCTGGGGACCGAACCCAGGGCCTTGTGCCCGTAGGCAAGCGCTCTACAGCTGAGCTAAATCCCCAACCTTATATTATCTTTTCTAATATTACAGCTGACTTAACTTACATGAGCAATTTTCAGAACTCATCTTTAGAATCCGTTTGTACCTTCTCTAACGCTGTTGGGTCAGGTAATTTTTATTCATTTAGACAGAAATGATATAACCCACTGAAAAAGCAAAATCTGTAGGAAAAAGGCATTGAAAAAGATTGCTGGGGACTCCACCTTCCCACCACCGGTGCTTTAATGTAAGAAGAGACTTAAACATATTTCATCAATATATGAAACAATACTGTACATTTTGTGAGCAGCCTCTCTTGTCCTGTAAGATTGGTGGCTTGGTTAGTGTAGGGGGTTGAATAAGGAATGTCTTCTACAGACTCAGGCTACAGTCCCCAGGGAGATGCTGTTGGTGTGGGAACTTTGGAAGGTTTAACCTTGCTGGAAGTGTGACCCAGGAGGCGGGCTTTGAGTGTTCATAGCCTGGTCTTACTTCCTGTTTGTCCTCACTGCTTCCTGCTGCTGGTGGTAAATGATGTGAGCTCTCACCTTCTCACTTTCTCCTTCCTGTTCCACGTTCCCTCTACCAGGCCTGCTGCCTGCTGCCTGCTCCCTGCTCCCTTGCCACAATATCTGAACCTGTTCCCCCAAGAGTAACCCAGATACGCTTCCTTCCATACGTTGCCTTGGTAATGGTATTTTTTTTTTTATCACAACAGTCAAGCAAACTGACCCAATTAGTTTAATATTTCTATAAAGTCCATTTTATCGTGGTAAAAAATGTTTAACATGAGAAAAATTCCTCTAAGGAAAAAAATTAAACACACACCATACTACTGTGGATTATAGGATAACAATGTAAGGAACTTTCTAGAACTTTTTTTCATGGTACTTAAGAGAAGGTTTATGTCCCATGACTAGGAATTCCCCACTTTCCCTACCCCTTATCCCCAGACATCTTTGGCTCAGTGAATTTATCCATGGTGGGTATCTCAGACAAGCAGATCCATGCAGTTCCCCTCTTCTGGTCTGGCTTATTTATTTAGTGTCATGTCTGCTATGCTATATCATATACATCACGATATCCTACACAATTCCCTTCTTACAGGATGGGTTCCATTTCATGTCCTGATTATTTCTTTCCACATCTTCAGGAAACGAAGCTCTTCTTACTGTTAAAACCAAGAGCAAATGTGGCACCGCCAATCCCATCCAGTCTAATCCCTGGGGATGGATGCAGAGGCCAAGATAGGAAACAGAAGCTCACAGTGAGTTAACGAAATAAACCCCAGACAGCTGCCCACAGAAGGAGGTTTGGGGACTGTGAAAGCAAATGGGCCAAACTCGAATCTGGCATGGATATTCTTGTCATCACACTTAAATATTGGGCTCCCTGCAGCTGTACTCCCATTTTCTGTAAAACTCGGAATTAGCCGGGATGCAGAACTCTGAGCAAGGGCACCGTAAAACACACTGAAAGCCACTCGCACACAGGCTCTGTTCCTGGAGGCTGGACCAACATCTGCTGGAGGCTAGACCAACATCTGCTGCATGTCTAAGCGCCCTCTGAAGTCTTCCCGGAAGATGGAGGGCTTGAAGATAATCCCACCGTAGTGGAGGAACGCAGAGTGGCATATGCGGTGTTGCAGCCACATGGGACCCAGGCATGGAAATCCACTTAGCATATTTTATCCACCGGTGTTTCTTTTCCAAGAAAAGCGGGCCCAGAAGTCTGCAAACCATCTCACACGACCCACCTTAGTCTTCATTGCCTTCTGACAGTTTCCACATGCTGGCTCAAGTTAAACCTTCTCCACACCTCTCTGAGGCTCTTCCGCAGAGAGAGGTGTCTCCAGTGTGGATAGAGCAGTGAGGACCAGTCAGGCCTGACCCTGAAGCATCTTTCATTAGGGAGTGTTGTGGAAAAGTGAGGCAGATCAGTTCTCTCCTTCAGATCTTGGAAAAGAGCAGCTTTAAAATTGCTTTGGGGGTGCAGGTGTTATATCAGGCTACGGGATGGGCTTTGCATTGGTGTTGATTCTAAAAAATAGCTGATTCTAAAAAATAGCTCCACGAGGGTTGGAGAGAGATGGCTCAGCAGGCAAGGGCACTCGTTGCTCTCCCCGAGGACTGGATTTTAATCCCAAGAACTCTTTATCAGGAAGTGGGCACCCACCTGGAACACTACTTCCTGGGGGATCAGACGTCCCCTTCTGGTCTCTGCAGGCACCAGCATGCACATACCCACAGGACCCATAAAGTACCCACATAATTACAGATAAATCTTAAACTTGGGAAGCAGATGCTGAAGGGGGCAGTGGGTGGCTGGATGTTTGATGCTGTTACCTGGTAATGCTTTGGAGGCAAAAATCTCTCCACACACAAATATCGTGACAGTTGGATCAGTGATTTTATTTCAGTTATTTATTAATCCAGGAAATCAATACGCTGCTACCATTGACTCCAAAGATCGTCGAAAGAACAGATGATCTACGTAGCCCATCGAGTGCTGAAACGAATTTGCCTACTGGATGCAAAACTGGTCAGGATCCACAGGCCAAAGGGCTCCTTGCCATCTGCTGGATCCAGGGATGAAGTATCCTTGTGTCTTGTTTCAAAACTGTGTGTGATACACAGTCGCCAAGGGTCTGGCTCCTCTGCAGGAGCTGAAGGGAAGAAACGGAGAAAAGCTTTGGCGCGGACCCAGCACGCCTGTCTATCCCTGCTTCTGAGTGCTATTGGCTGGAGTTCATGCAGTCAGGTCTGCTCACAACAAAGAGAAAGCGCTGTTCTACCCGTGTAGCCAGGAAGAAAAGAGAACAGAGCAGCTGGGGAGATGGGTCCCTTGGTGAAAGGCTTGCCTGTGTGACTCGAGGCCTGGGCTCAATCCCACCCCGGTAAAAAGCCAGCATGGTGGCGTGAGTTTGTAGTCCCAGCACTGGGGAGCCAGAGGTAGGTGGACTTCTGGGGTTCGCTGGCCAATGGGAGACCCTGTTTCAAAGGAAACACCAGTATTTCTTGAGAAATGACATCCAAAGTTGACCTCTGGCTTTCACATGCTCAGACATACATGCATGTGAGTGCACATGCACACGTGTACATGCGTTCATGCGCGCATATGCATGTACACGTTCACAGACATACATGGCATTACGTGAAAGGAGAAATGTTTGCAAATAAACATTCTCAGAGCAGCCACTTTTCCTGGTATAGGGGCTGTTAGACAATTATCACGGTCCAAAGAGACTTTTGAATATTTTTATTTGTGTGTATGCATGTGTGTGTATGTGGGTATGTGCATTTGTGTGCACACATGTGCATATATATGGCATTGGAGACCAGAAGGGGTGTCAGAGCCCCTGGAGCCAAGCACAGGTGATTGTGGGCACCAAATTCAGGGTTAGACCCTCTCAACCTCAGCCCCTCTCCAGCCCCATCATGAGTTTTTTTTGTTGTTTTTTTTTTTTTTTTTTTTTGCTGAAGGTCAGGTTTAATGTCCCAGTCGTCAGGCCCAGCCAGTCCCCCACAGCCCTGCTGTTTACTCAGGGGGTGGCCGGCCCCTTCATCTGGGCCTTCCGTGCTGGCTGCCCCATCATCCTCAGGCACCAATTCCACGTCCAGTTCAACTGGCCCATGTAGAGACCTACTCATGAAGCCCAGAGCAGACTGGCAGCCAACACTGCCCCTACACCAGCGGCAGCACCAGCAAGCGTCAGTTGCATGGGTCCCCGTAGTGCTGCCAGACCCACTGCATACGAGGCTCCGCCCCACACCACGCATAGGCCACCCAGCAGGAAGAAGCCATAGGCAGCTTCCCGGCCCATGTCACTCTGCATGAAGGAGATGACCCCAATGCCTGATGCCAGAAGTCCATTTCGGAACCAGGAGAGAAAAGCTGTTTCATGTGCCTTGCGGAGGAGCCAAGCGTCCGCTCGATCCAGCTCGGACACTGGGGGCGGCGAGGCTCCTGCGCGTGGACCGTGGCCGGGGGCGAAGGACCCGCGTGCACCCCCGCTGCGGGGCCGCTGAAGGGGCTGCAGGGACCCCCCAAGCGCAGGCAGGCTGGCGCGAGTTTTTTTTAAATTGGATATTTTCTTTATTTTACATTCAAGTATTATTCCCTTTCCTGGTTTCCCCTCTGGAAACCTCATCTCCCATCCCCCCTTCTCCTGCTTCTCTGAGGGTGCTCCTCCACCCACCCACTCCCGCTCCCCACCCTGGCATTCCCCTACATTGGGGCATCAAGCCTTCTCAGGACCAAGGGCCTCCCCTCCCATTGATGTTAGACAAAGCCATCCTCTGCTACATATGTGGCTAGAGTCATGGGTCTATTCATGTGTACTCTTTGGTTGGTGGTTTAGTCCCTGGGAGCTCTGGGGGGCTCTGGTTGGTTGATATTGTTGTTCTTACTGTGGGTTGCAAACCCCTTCAGCTCCTTCAGTCCTTTCTCTAACTCCTCCACTGAGGACCCTGGTTGGCTGTGAGCATCTGCCTCTATATTTTTCGGGCTCTGGCAGAGTCTCTCAGGAGACAGCCTGTCAAACAGCTAGCTCAGGTGACTTCAGATGCTGGTGAGGATGTGGAGAAAGAGGAACACTCCTCCATTGTTGGTGGAATTGCAAGCTGGTACAACCACTCTGGAAATCAGTCTGGTGGTTCCTCAGAAAATTGGACATCGTACTACCTGAGGACCCATTATACCTCTCCTGGGCATATACCCAACATATAACAAGGACACATGCTCCACTATATCACTAGCAGCCTTATTTATAATAGCCAGATGTCCTTCAACAGAGGAATGGATACAGAAAATGTACATTTACACAATGGAGTACTATTCAGCTATTAAAAGCAATGACTTTATGAAATCCTTAGGCAAATGGATGGAACTAGAAAATATCAACTTGACTGAGGTAACCCAGTCACAAAAGAACACACATGGTATACATTCACTGATAAGTGGCTATTAACCCAAAAGTTTGGAATACCCAGATACAATCCACAGATCACATGAAGCTCAAGAAGAAGGAAGACCAAAGTGTGGATGCTTCAGTCCTCCTTAGAAGGGGAACAAAATACTTAGGGGGGAAATATGAATGGCAGAGGCAGAAACACCTCGGGTAAAAACCACCCTGGGCTCTCAGGCTGCAATCAGATATAATGTTTAAAAATGACTTTCCAGGCAAAGTTGAATGTTTAGATCTGACTTCTCTTAACTACTGTCTCGTTCCTGATTTCCAGACAACAATGGCGAATCTGAAACGACCCAGTGCTACGTTAGCAAAGTCAGCTTTATTATTTACCATTTGTTCCTAGATTTTCCTATAGGAATGGTAAGTAATAGAACTGCTTTGATTTTCTTTTAAGCATTTTCTTAGAGAGGTGGAGTAAGAAGTTAAATGACAGGGGGCTTTAATTAAAATTAATCTCGGTCCCTGTTGGACATTATTGTCCTCCAAGAGCAATGGTGCCGATCCGCTCAGTACAGGTCTACAGTGGCTATTAAGCGCTTACCCATTGTTCTGGCCCTAGTAGGACAACACAGTCTGGTGGTAAGCATGGCCCCTCTCCTTACCCTGTAGTTCTAATGCCACAATTTGAAAATTCAAACCGTATCCCAGTGACAGGTCGTTCCTTTCAGAGCCCAGCGATGAATCTGCTCGAAGGTCAGAATCGCCTGTGTAGGTTAGGCAGAGCTAATCCCTGTGTGTGCACTGCAAACAGGATGTGAGCTGACACAACGGCTTACTGAAATACTGACTTTTGGCCCATGTGTTTTTTTACAGATGATTAAATAAATAGGTCAAGAGAATGCATTTAATTCAAGTCATACTTGGGAATCAGGACACCAACAAGACAAGCCCCGATTCTCAGTACCAATTTACTCTGTGGCTTCGTGTTACTGTCTTGAAATATTTCAAAGACAACCTTCTTTGATTTGGTTCTCTCTCTCTCTCTCTCTCTCTCTCTCTCTCTCTCTCTCTCTGTGTGTGTGTGAGAGAGAAAAGAAGGCTGTGGTTACAAGTGTCATTAGGAGCTGTATAATTTTTGTTTTGTTTTTGGATAGAAATCCTCCATTGAACCTGGGGTTCACCAAGTAGGCTGTTCTGTCCTGCAGTGTTCCCCAGGGATCTGCCTGTCTTGGCCTCTCCAGTGACGCACACCGCTGGGCTGTCCTGCTTTTTAATTTTCACTCAGGTTCTGGGAATCGAACTCAGGCCCTCTTGCTTGCAAGGCAAGCACTTTACCTACTGAGCCATGTCTCCTGCTTCGAGATGAAATGATTAGGAATGAAGTTATTCTGTCTGGGAGAGTCACTGTCTTGTACGTATAGATTAGAATTTCGTCAACCTCCCCTGGGGATTGGTGTGTGTGTGTGCACATGTGTGTGCGTTTTGCATGTGCGTGTGGATGATTGAAGATGCTTGAATAAGAACGGCTCTCATTGGCTCTTGTGTTTGAATCTCCCAGCTCTCAGTGAAGCTATCTGGGAGGATTAGGAGGTGGGCTTGCTGGAGAAGGTCGTCTTAGGGATGACTTTGGGTTTCAAAAAGCCCCCACCAGTTCAGTCTCATTCTCTCTCTCCCTCCCTCTCTGATCTCTGTCTTTCTGTCTCTCTCTGTCTCTGCTCTCTGTCTCTCTGTCTCTGTCTCTCCCTCCTCTTCTCCCTCTATCTCCCACTTCCTCTCTCTCTCTCTCCTCTCTCTCTCTCTCTCCCTCTCTCTCTCCTCCCCTCTCTCTCCCTCCCCTGAAGGGATCAGATGGTTTTCAGTTATGGTCCCAGCCCCTTGCCTGGCCACAGTGTCACTAGCCCACCAAAGATAATGGGCTCACTCTCTTAAACTGTCCAGCCCCCCTATCCACTTTCTTTTACTGAGGTTGCTGTGGTCAGTGCCTTCTTTGGCAATGCCCAGTGACAAGACAATGCACTAGTTAAAAAATATCCCAACACCCTGGGAACAAAACATCATCTCTATGGTTTCTGTGTTATTTAAAACATGTGTGCATGCAGGGGTGCTTTCCCAGAACATGGCACATATGTCCCTACATAAGTTTCCCAAGCAGGGTGGTTGACTGGAGTTACAGAGGGTGGCATGGTCCCCCTGTGGGGCCAGAATTGAATCTGGGCCCTCTGTGTGAGCAGATGCTTATCTGAGCTGTCTCCCTGGCCCTCTCAGGAAGTCTTGGCTCAGGGTTTGGAAGTGGCCTTTTGGTCCTTCGGCTGGGTCTCTCCTAAGGGGCCATAAGTATCAGCTGGGTCCCTTCCAGTGAAAGGTAGACAAAGCGTGCTCCTGTGGTGCGGCAGCTGGTGGGCAGCCTCACTTCCTCAGCTGGGTCTGCAGACTCTCAGGCTGTTCAGGACACTGCTGTTGATGTTCCCCAGAAAGCATGGTTTGCCAAAGGTACCTGCTGGCCACAGTGTCATCAGCCCCCAAAAAGTCAGACTCCTGGCTTAATCTGTCCATCCCCCCACCTGCTGGGGATTTAGCACCCTGTCTTTAGGCTGTCCTGTCAATGGGGTGTTAAGGTTGCCTGGGCCCTGATGATATCCGTGCATCTAGGTGCATGAACATCTTTTCCCAGCCCAGGGCTCAGGTTTTGGTTCCCAAGCAGTGGTTGCCCACTGGAGACCAAGTGGCATGGTCCAAGCGGGGCCTGCCCTGGCCGCACAGATGTTATCTGGTTCTGGCCCTGCTCTGGCTCTCCCTCAGTCTTTGGACCTGCCTTCGGCTGGTGTGGGGCAGTACCAGCTCCATCCCAGTGAGGGTAGAGTGAGCAAGTGTGGTCCTGTAGGCGGGGCATAATGAATGTAGCTGGGTCTGCAGCTCTCACTGGATGGCTTTGGGGGTGCAGCAGGGCTGCAACCAAAAGGACCTGGAGGCAGGGGCATCTCAAAGAACCCATTGGTAGTATTGTTAAAGGCTCGCTCACTCTCAGTGTGCAGTGCCTTGGAAATGGGTTGTCAGACATCACATCTGACTGCTAAATGATGAACCAAGCTGCCAAGGGCAAACAGGGGTGCTGAGTTCTCTCCAAGAGTTAATTACCCTGAGACGAACTCTTTCCTGGTCTTGGAGTACACACCCTGTGTGCTAAGTAAAACAAAAAGCTTCTGTATGTAATGCTCTGTGTTGGCTGAACTCTAACGTGGGGGGTGAGGTGTCTGTGGTGCCAAAAACAGACCACTGTCAGTGCACTGGTTTAAACACTCTCTCAGTGTGCAGTCTGTATGCTCTGTCTGTGTGTATTCTGTATTCCTCTGTCAGTGTACAGTCTGTGTTCTGTCGTGTGTGCACCGTGCTCTGTCCATGTACACCCTGTGTGCTCTGTTTGTGTGCATTCTGTGTGCTCTGTCCGTGTGCAGTCTGTGTGCTCTGTCTGTGTGCATTCTGTGTGCTCTGTCAGTGTGCAGTCTGTGTGCTCTGTCCGTGTGCACCCTGTGTGCTCTGTCTGTGTGTATTCTGTGTGCTCTGTCAGTGTGCAGTCTGTGTGCTCTGTCAGTGTGCACCCTGTGTGCTCTGTCTGTGTGCATTCGTGTGCTCTGTCTGTGTGTGCTCTGTTTCTGCATTCTGTGTGCTCTGTCCATGTGCAGTCTGTGTGCTCTGTTTGTGGCATTCTGTGTGCTCTGTCAGTGTGCAGTCTGTGTGTTCTGTCCGTGTGCACCCTGTGTGCTCTGTGTGCATTCTGTGTGCTCTGTCTGTGTGCATTCTATGTGCTCTGTCCGTGTGCAGTCTGTGTGCTCTGTTTGTGTGCATTCTGTGTGCTCTGTCTGTGTGCAGTCTGTGTGTTCTGTCGTGTAACCTGTGCACTCTGTGTGCTCTGTCTGTGCATTCATGTGCTCTGTCCGTGTGCAGTCTGTGTGCTCTGTCAGTGTACATTCTGTGTGCTCTGTCAGTATGCACCCTGTGTGCTCTGTCCATGTGCATTCTGTGTGCTCTATTGGTGTGCATTCTGTGTGCTGTCAATACAGTCTGTGCACCATCAATGTGCTATCTCTCTGTGCTCCAGTTGGTGAGGAACAGGAGCTATTTTGTTTTCTAGGAAGAGCATAGATCACGGCTGCTCTTAAATTTTAGCTATGTTGTTGTGGGCAAACTATCTTTAAAAACTAGCCTCCACTTAACATTTAGGTGCATTCTATCAGGCATTTTCTGTGGTCTGTTAAACTATCTGTGAAGGAGGTTTTGCACATCCTGTACACACAGCCATTGGGTATGGACACCATCAAAATCTGTGATTATTCACATGCCGTAAATCTTTCCATTTGCTGCCACACAAATCCTCCGCTTTCCCTTGTATTAGAGTAATTAGCTTTGGGACTGGGCTGGAGAGATGGCTCAGCAGTTAAGAGCACTGGCTGCTCTTCCAGATGAAATGTTTGGATCCCAGCTCATGGCTAACTGTAACTCCAGCTCAGGGCATCCCCTCTTCTGGCCTCCACAGACACACATTCACTTTGCATATATAGAAAAAGAGATCGTAGATAGATACAATAAAATAAGGCTAGCGAACAAAGGCTTTGTTTCACTCTGTGATTTTAGACCAATCACCACTAGATATCATTAAGATTTCTTCACAGTTGATGTTCCGTCCACTCTTTTGAGCATTTTGCAAATGGGCGCTATTATTTCATGGCTCCCACCGCTCTCGGGATATAGGGATGACAGGAAGAGACAGGATTCCCCTCCTGAATGCTTCTTATGTTTTCCTCAGGAGTTCAAAATCAACAGAAGGCCTTCTTGAGGCAAAAATGCTCAATCTGATGAGAAGAGACTAGTGCGGTCCTGGGGTGTATTTTCAGGTCAGAACTTAGAAAGGTCGTGGGCCAAGGAAGTCAGGAGAGCAGCGGGGGCGAAAGGAGAGTTGATGAAACGCCTCTGTGCCCGCTCACAGTTGAGAGGTAGTAACAGTTGCAATTATTAAACAATCGGGTGAACTGTTTTGATATGAAGGCTATGGTCACAGACATTTAAGCTAAAAACTTGACAGTTTGCCTATATACCTTTGCTGCTTAGAAATAGATAAATCTAAAATATTTTAAGCTTTTTTGAAAAAAATCACACTTTAGAATAAGATTCTGTGATGGATGTGGCAGAAAAGGTTTCATGAAATGGCAAAAGCATTTAAGATGTCTAACTGATGTGCGCTCCTTAGGTGGGTGCTTGCAGCCCAATGGGATAACCATAAGCGTCAGCGAATATTAATACTCTTCTGAATGTGTAGGCTGGGGAAGATGGCTCAGTGGATGTGCATGCTGTATGAAGGCGAGGACCAGGTTTTCTTCCTCAGAAATCACTTAAATGTCAGTGGGCATGGTAGCATGACAATAATTCCATCCTTCGGAGTGAAGGCGGTGTGGAGCTGGCTGGCCCCTAGCTAGCTAGGCTAGGCATATCAATGAGCTCGGGGTTTCCAGGAGTCCTTAGCTGGAAGCTAGCTGTATCCATAGCTCAATTCCATTGAGAGTCCTTGGCTAGGCTAGCTGGATCATGAGCTCAGGGGTTCCATTGTGAGAGTCCTTGGCTAGGCTAAGCTGGATCCATGAGCTCGGGGTTCCATTGAGACCCTGGCTAAGCTAGCTGTATCCATGAGCTCAGGGTTCATTATGGAATCCCTGGGTCAATGATGGGCACTTGAGAGGACTCTTGATATACGCTCAGTTGTCTACACAGACACACTTGCATGCTTTCACTCCCCACATACACAAATGCAGAAAGATTAAGGTGAACAGACTTAAAAGTTCTCCACATCTTTCTGAGGGGATCATTCCTCTCCCTCCCTCTCTCCCAGTCCGTCCACGCTCCTGTCAGGTCTCCAACATCTCAGTCCCTCTTTTAGGTTCCCTTCAGAAAAGGCGGACCTCCCTGGTCATGTTAACCAAACATGGCATATCAAATTGCATAGCACATCCCTCAAGCCAAAAGGTGAGATGAGGCAGCCCAGCTGGAGGGAAGAGTCAAGACAGAAGGTTGAAGTCATGTCAGTAATCTCTCTATTCCATAGGCGACATCCTTTTCAACACTTGATAAAAAGTGAGGGAACAGCATGTCAAAAGGCTTTGTGACCTTTCCATTTATTTGTCACAGAGGAGCACTAGGGAGCATGGAGCAGGTGAAAGCCTTTCCAATACTCTAAATCTAAGCCAGGGTTTTCACCCACTATGTAAAGGGCATTGACAATGTGCATCTTGGCAGTCCTGTCTGTCTGTAGAGAGGAAATCAGGGTGCCATTCGGCCTCGATTTGTGAGGATGACAGCCTGTGACACCACAAACAGTTAAACTTATCACGAGCACTGGAATGTTTTCATCTGTAGACCAGGTGGTCCTCACACTTGCCTATTAATTCCTGGGCTGAACAGCTCTCTTTGGGGAGAGCAGAGGGAGGAGGAGGGGAGAGAGGCGGGGGCGTGCTCTATCTCACATTCCAAAGGAGATGAAAACAGGCCCTGGTCCACTTGGTTTCAACCTCACCTGTTAAAAGAGACTTTTTTTAAAAGATTTTATTTATTTGTTTTTTATATATAAGTACACTGTAGCTGTCTTTGGACACACCCAGAGAGGGCATCGGATCTCACTACAGATGGACAGAGCCCCACCATAGTTGCTAGGTTGAACTCAGGACCTCTGGAAGAGCAGTCAATGCCCTTAACCTCTCCCAGCCATCTCTCCAGCCCAAGGGAGACTTTTAAAAAGGCATCGTTTGGACATTTTTCAAAGCAAGCAAGAGGGCCTTTTCCAGAAATGTATGACATCGAATTAGCATACGTATTAGCTGTCAATCTTATTCTCGAAAAACTAATTTAGAGCTGACTCCCAGCCTCTTCAAAAATCTGTTGGAATTGTCGCTCTCTTCAGACCGCCAATAGACACTTCTTCCTAATTGCGGCACGAAAGTGACTTCCGTTGTTGCCTAATGGTTGGATAATTAAAACACAAAAGCCACTTGTTGGAAAGTTTTAATGACTTTTACCGATTTTTTAATTAAAATTAGAGCTACATATTAAATTATTATGGGATGTGCCATTAAATGGTCCCGGGGCGGAAGGCGGCAAGCAGACCGGAATGAACAGGAATGGGCAAGAGATAAGCCATCAAAGCCGCCGGTGAAGTCTTAAAGTCGGGAGAGCCGCTAAATGGTTTATTGATAAAGTGGTTTGTCTGTCCGTGCCTCTTGCTGCTAGTACAGTCAACGGCTCTATACTTAGGGGTGAGATATGAGTCTGTGGCTTCTCAATGACACTAATATTAGTTACTCAACTGCTTATCTTCCTTCCAAATGCTAGGACAGGTTTTGAGTCTGGAGGGCAGTGACATCTTAATGACATAATGAACTCCATGCAAGAGACCACAGGTTTATATCCACATGACATGGTAAGTCCATCGGGACACGTATTCTGAGGTTGGAAAAGTGTCCTCCTGGATTCTGAATGATCCACAAATCACATCCACCAGGCTTTAACACCCAGGTCGCCGCAGAAACTACGGTGAAGCTATGTTTAAATATAATAAATACAGATTACTGCATGGCCATAAAACGAAGCCCCCATGGTCCAGCCGTTAGAGCCCAGAATGCAATCTACCCAATGACAGTTCCTAAGGCTAAAAGTTGTATATCTCAGTGTATAAATATACGGGAGATTCAGGCTGATCTACGGTCCGAGACCCCTGATTACTCATTCTGTCAGTCTTAAGCTCATGAGTTACAGTTCCCCGTGAATATAAATCCCAGTCTCTCTGGTGTCATTGTGTGTAGTTAGATCATTTGTGGATGACATTTTCCCATGTGCCAAGGGGGAGAGGGAGACACTACGGTGCTTAAAAAAACACACACACAGTTTCCTGGCACCAGGAAGATGATCAAGGGCCCAGAAAATCACAACTTGTTTTTCCAACCCTGCTCGCGGAGACGCCAACCTCCACCTCAGCCCACTGTCGGCGGAGATGTTACCAGCCCGGTCTCACCCTCTGCGTCGCTCTTGATAAATTAAGAATCAGAAACTGGGCCAAGCGTTCTCTGTCAAGATCACTTTCGTGTTGTTCACTGGGAGTGTGGGAACTTTCACATGGATAAAATCATTATGGACAATAAGGGTCTGTATTCTGGATGCGTTTTGAAATGGCCAGTTGTAGAGTTGAGAGATGACGGCCTTAACTGGCTTGGAACTGCCAACCTGACTGAGCTATCTCAGAAGGAATCTCAGTAGAGATTTCAGTATCAGATAGCATATCTGTGAGGGGATTGTCTTGATGGCAGGGAGGACCCTGACCCGATGCGGGCGACACCATTTCTAGGCAATTAGTGTTGGGCTAGTAGTCCTGAGTCACATAGACCAGGATTCCAGCCCAATTCGCCTATGTGACCATGAATGAATTATTGAACCTTTCTGGACGTCAATCGCTTCCTCTCCGAACCGGAGACAGCAATCGGTATTGCATTAGATAGTTTTGAATGCCAGTTAATATCAATAAATTAATATGTGAAGTCAGCATCTCTAGTCGTCATGTGACAAGTGATATAATCATAACCAGCTGTTACTCTAATAGATGACTGATGTGCGTCTGTGTCTGACAAAGTTGCTATGTGACTGTGACAGGCCCACTTGTGTTTTTAACTGAGAAGGGCATAAGCGTTTACAGTCCCACCTTCCTTCAAGAGTGAGAGCCCTGGATTGGAGGCAGCTTAATCTGTAAGTAGGAGGACGCGAGTTCAGGCATGATGGCACACACTTGAAATACCATCACAGTGGGAGACAGGGATGGGAAGTTGCCCCAAGTTCACTGGGAATTAGCCTTATTAAGCTCCAAGTCTCAGTGGAGAGAACCAGAATCAAGGTGGATAACACCTGAAGAATGACACCCAAGGCCTATTGCTGAAAACACACACAGGCACACACACACACACACACACACATGCATGCACACACGCATGCACACACATATGCTTGTGCATAATAGACACATACACATGCATACATGAGCACATGGACGCATGCACAAATGTATGTACACACGTGTACATGCATACCTTGCACACATGTGCTCACTTGTACACACACTTTCACACACACACGCACACACACATGCATGCACACACACACTTGTGCACACACAGACACATACACATACACACATGAGCGCATGGATGCACATGCACATGTATGTACACACACGGTACATGCATACACTCACACACATGTGCTCACTTGTACACACTCACACACACACACACACACACATACATGCACACAAGTGCATAAGCACACAAAAAAGACTGAAAACCTGAATTGTGCAACAAAGATAAAAAACAATGAAATGTTATGTAATACACAACACACACCTAAACACATTTGCTGTAACCCCATGCTTGTTTAATGGAAGACAGTGTGGAGAGCTTGATGGGAAATTTGATGTACTTGTATGGCTGAGTTTCTTTCCTTGTCTCTGTTTGTCTTTGCTCAGAGCCAGGATTCATGACTCCTCCCTGAGAGCAGGTGACAGACTGTACAAAACGTAAATTCTTCCCTGAGCAATGGAATGATTAACGGATGAATAGGCGCACTTTCTCCTTCTCCTATGATCAACCTCTTTACCCAGGGGACTGTGGAACAAACCTTTGGATGTAGTTTCATATTAAAATGATGCATGCCTCTCGCCATCTGGAATCTGAATTCAAATGTGAACCAAAGTCACAAATAAAACTAGATGTCACTGTCTCTATTTAGCCCATATCAGTAGATTCAGCATAGGTTGACAGAGTCTCTGGGGACTTGGAAAGGTCAAGGTCCCCAGGAACAGCTGGAAGGAGGGTTTCCGAAGTGAGTCGGGGAAAGTGACAAAGAGACCACTGTGTACACACACTGAGTGCACATGAAGTGACAAATAGAAACGGTCATTACCACAGCTGTTTGCCACAGCTCAGAAAGCAGGACAACCTCATTTCTTATCAGCAGGGAGACTATTGAGTAAACCACGATTCATTCACAGCCGAATAAGCCTTGTCAAATCCTACATTCATAGCAAGATAAGGTGCAGTGTGGCCGCTGAGGGGAAATCCTCAGTGCTTGCCTCCTTCTTTAAAGAAGAGAGGACAATATACACAGTGCAAGAGAGCACAAACCGAAAGTTTTGTGCACCAGCAACAGTTTCTCTGGAAGAATGGAGAACGCAAGGGAAGTGAGGTACGAGACAAATTACATTTCCTCTTAAGAGCATAAACAGTTAAGATACATGAAAATATTACCTATCATTAAATCGTGGTGGCGTGGAAACTTTCGACATTTCTGAACGATGCGCTTTTTTTTTTTTTTTAATCACTGTGACATTTTAAAGGCACAGATGTGTTCGGGGAAATTGGTGCAATGCCAGCAACTTAACAGCCCATGCTGCTAGAATGTGACAAACATGGGCAGTTCTTTCCCAAACTTAATCATGATTGCAGCTATAACGTGAAGGAATGTTTCGTAAGCTGCTGACTTTTCTTTTAGCGGTAAAAGAAGAGGGGCTTACAGGGCTTGGGGAGATGGCTCACTTGTTAAGAGGTTTTTTGGTCCTCACACAGAGGATCGGGGTTTGGTTCTCAGCACCCACATGGGTGGTTCATAATCAGAGGTAACTCCAGCTCCAAGAACACTGACATCCTCTATGGCTTCCACCCGCAGTATACTCACACATGCACACGCACGCATGCACACCGTACTCACACTCGCACATGCTCACAGACGGATGCACACATACACAGGGAGATGAGAACAAATACCTCCTCTTTTTTGGTGCAAGTCCTTACCTTCAGAGCCCTGCTAGGGGTCTCCTTCTTTCAGTCCCAGTCAACACTCCTCTTAGGAAATATATTTCTATATTTGTTCCATCACAGCAGCTTAGTCCCTGCTGTATTATGGCTGCCAAAATAAAGACCCATAGGCCGAGTGGCTTTATCAATAATTTACTTTCCCACAGTGCTAGAGGCTAGAAGTCTATAATGCAGGTGTCAGCAGGATTGGCGGCTTCTGCAGTCTTCCCCGTAGGCTTAGGCAGCTGGGCTTCCTATGCATCGCATATAACCCTCCTGTGGTCACTGATAGCCTCCTCTTCTACAAGAAATAAGGTGGCTTGGAGCTCATGCTGGAACCGGCATTTTAACTTGTGTCTTTAAGACTGGTGTGTTTAAAAAGGTTAAAGGTTAAAACGGCAAAGTCTGAGACCCTGGGGAGATGAATAAGAGGACCTGTAGCTGGGTCTAGGATGACTAAGACAATGAGATGAGGTGGAGAACAAAGCCATGGACCATAGGCAGCCCCCCCCCACCTTTCTCTATGGAAGGTACCATTGTCCTTCTGTGTATCCTTGCTTCTGAGGCCTAGAACCGTTAAGAGAGTAAATTACACATAAGAAGGTCTTCTAACAAGTAGCCACAACAAGAACACCCCACAGACAGGGAGCTAAACGTGAGGTAACAGAAAAGAATGCGGCTACATCTTGGAGGCTGGCATGAGTTATTTCTCTACCAAGGGAAAAGCTACAAGCTGATCAATCATGTAAATGTGAGAACAAAGGGTACTCTGTATAATTAACATCCAGAGAAACACATGTAAGGCTTAGCTGGCAATGCCAGCCCCGGCTGACATGGAGAGGCTAGCCAGCAGTCAAGATCAGGAGTTCGCAAAGCATAGATGGACTGATGAGGGTTTCAGCTGCTCCCACCTGGGTGGCCAGCTACTCCCACCTGGATGGCCAGCTGCTACCACCTGGGTGGCCAGCTGCTCCCACCTGGGTGGCCAGCTGCTCCCACCTGGGTGGGCAACACATGCCCATCTACCTGGTTAGACCTGGAACATGCACAGAGTGTGTGACTCTTCCATTGGATTGGCTCATGGTAGCCTAGAGAATTAACTGATCTCATTAGAGATGACCCCAGCCTTTGTCCACCTTCTGCTGTGGCCCTGAGAGAACCCTAGACAAGGAAGTTTGGTGGCTTTTCCTCTTGGGAACACTTCCTACTGTCCAGCGCTTTTCTTTGGTTTCTCATTTTCCTTCAGCTTCTCACTCTTGGGTAAAAATTCTTAATAAAGCCTGCTTCTGAGTTGTATAGATCCTCAGATACAAATCTGCAGCAAGGGTCCACATCATCAACCTTATTAGTATGAGATAACAAACTCAGAGCCACTGTCCCAGGTTGATTTTTGATGACTGTGAGTGTCTGGCACCGTAGGCTTTTGGGTTGTATACAGCTAAGCCAGGAAAGGTCCTATTGCTCTAGAAAAAAATGTCTGTCTGTCTGTCAGTCAGTCATCTATCGATCTCCTTCTATCTATTGCCTACCAGCATTATCATTGTTTCCTCCTAGAGAGTTGCACATTATACTCTGAGATTTCGGAACATCACCTCGAAACCCTATTTAGAAGTGGAGCTTTTGCAAATGTAATTAGAGTAGGTCCTACCTGATTAGTCAGCCCTACGTCTACTGACTGGCATGTCTTTATTAGAGGAGGGAATGCATGGAAAGAAACCTAAGGGGGAAGGCAGCGTATGGGGATGGAGTCAAAGACTACTGTGCTATGACTGTAAGCCACAGTTTCCAGGAATTTGATGGCCACTATTAGCCTGGGCCAATGCTCAGAGCAGATTGGGTTGAAGCCTCCAAAAAGAATGAATTCCGTGCACAGCATGAGTTAGCACAGCTGTTTTCCCAGCTGTGATAGAACGTACCTTGTTATTTCAGTTTGTAGTATGTTCTCTCTCTCTGTCTCTCTCTGTCTCTCTCTCTGTCTCTGTCTCTCTCTGTCTCTCTGTATCTGTCTCTGTCTCTGTCTCTGTCTCTCTCTCTCTCTGTGTGTGTGTGTGTGTGTGTGTGTGTGTGTGTGTAAGTCTGGGCACATGTGGTGTTTGTCTTCATCTTCCAACCTTTTTGGGACAGCATCTCCTGTTTTTGTTGTGTGTGTCAGGCTAAGTTGGCCCCTGAGCTTCCCGGGGTTCTTCTGTTTTTGCTTCCCATCGTGCCTCAGGAGTGTAAGGATTACAGATGTGCATGCACAGTCAAAGCTCTCATGCACATAACACAAAATTAAAAAAAAAAATGTGGTGAGATGGGGAAGCAATTGCGGAAGATGCCCGATGTCATTTTCCGGCTTTGACATTCACGTACATACAAAAAGGACTAAAAGTTAATCACTAGATCACTGTAAAAATAAGGTATGTAGGGACCTTCTCTACCTTGTTCTGTATCCTATCCATCAAAATAGTGCCAGGTGCATGATGGGGGAAGTAGTTCATTGTTTTGGAACTACTTGCTGTGTGAAGAAAAAAGTGTCTCTATTTTTAGAGCTTTGAAAATACATCACCACATTTCACATCACAGGATTTCCAAGCATCAAACAAAAGAAATAGTTCTTTTTTTTTTTTTACCCCTTTGCCAATTCATTCAATGTAACTGTAGCAATTAGATTCCTGTGATCCCAGAGCCCTCTCAGATACAATGTTCTCTCCTGAGTCCGGAAGTAATTTGATACGCAAGCATCCTGATGTGGTTATTTTAGACGGCCCACGATGTCAGCAAGTATTTTGATTTCGCATTTTCTCCGGTATGAGTCATGCCTCAGATTATTTAATTAGATCACACGTGGGCGGCGGAGACGGAAATTAGCAACTTGACACCGCTTGATTTGAGCCGTGCTTATGTTCTGTAAGTAGCCATTGTAGACTTTGGCTCAACGAATATTTCCCATCAGAAATATTAGTAAGAGAGGAAGAAAATGTGTAATAACAAGGATGATTTCATCCACAGCTACTGAAGATGATTCCAAATGGTTAAAATAAACAAACAACAAAAACAAACAAACCAAATAGCAGACAGCTTGATCTCTCTTTACCAGCTCCTGGGGAAAAGCTTGCATTCGAATGGTTAGAAAGGGAAGCTCATGTTGTTGTAAAAATATAAAAACAAAAAAGGTATGGTTGTCTTTTATCCCTGCTACGTCTGGCACTGCGGTGCCCCAAGATATCTGCTAAGTATATTGGCGGAAACACATCCCAACTCCTCGGCGTCGGCCCAGTGTCTCCTGCTGCCGCACACTTTCCTATACTCAAACCTCCACATGAAAGAACACACAACACAATAACCTTTGACCCAATTGATAAGATATAATCGCCCACCTAAACATACAGAGCCCAACACACATCCATCCCTTAAGAACATTAATAACAACCTGTAAATACACAGAGTGGAATCATTTTTTTTTTCTTTTCTTTTTTTCGGAGCTGGTGACCGAACTCAGGGCCTTGCGTTTGCTAGGCAAGCACACAGAGCAGAATCTTAACGTCACCCGCCATATTGTCCTGCAACGGCTTTTCTCCCTCTACCTCCTGTCTCTTCCTCCTTTCCG
>NC_046158.1:147241135-147302018 GCF_011064425.1 Rattus rattus | reverse complement strand
TCCCTGCTCTCCCTCCCCTCCAGGCTCTCCCTCCCCTCCAGGCTCTCCCTCCTGAGTGCTCATTTCAGGCTTACACTATAGCACCTGATTTATGCAGAGCTGAGATCAGACCCAGGGCTCCGCGCATGCTCAGTAAGCATTCTACCAACAGAGTCACACCTCCAGTCTCATCTAAACTAATACCTAATGCAATTTTTGTTTTTTTTTTTTTTTTAATTATAGAGACAAAATGCAGCCAAATATTCAGTTCTCCACCTCCACCCCAGGGCCAGAGGCTGTGACATCGTGAGGCAGACACCAGAAGCCCGTGGTATTTTTTCAACAAAAGAGTGTCAACCTCTGAATAATAAGACAGATATTTATAGCCAAAGCCATCAGAGAAAATAAAAAAAGGATCATGAATACATTAAGACAATGAAAATGGGAGAAAATGAACCAAACAAATGGAAAACTGGATAATGAACCTAAAGCCAAACGCGGGGATCACGTTACATTATAACCATGTAAGCATGTTTATGTGACGATGACAGCTTAAAAATACATGAACCGACATCAACGAACCATTTTTACAGTTAAGTCCGAACTGTATTCTTTTCCGATAGTCAATAAAGCAAACAGACAGAGGAGCATCGACCTGGCCTCATATTTTGAGTTCCATCTCTAATAACACCGAGAGCATTCCACCAAAACCACACAGTTTCTACCATGGCAAGATTTATTTTTGGGCCAGAAAAAAAGGTCTTGGTAAAAGAAAATATGATCAAAGATGCACAGTATTTTCCACCATGACAGTATTAAAGAGAAACTAATGACAAAAGATACTTGAAAAATCTTCAAACCAAGCAAACTAATTCAATGTTCAAATAATAAATAAATAAATAAATAATGGAAAGAGAAAGAAATTTCAATTTAATGTAAAAAAATACACTTGAAATGGATTAGATAACACCGCACTCCAGCACTAATGCAAGCAAATATGTAACATTTTAAACTAATACAAAAAAAGAAAAACAGGGCTGGAGATGGCTCAGGTTGCCTACTGGCTACTTTCAGAGGACCTGGGTCTGATTCCCAGCACCCACATGGGCTCACAACCATCTGTAACTCCAGTTCAGGGATCTAATACCCTCTTCTGGCCCCGTCAGTACTGCATGGTAAGCAAACCATACACCTGATGAATTTGAGGCAGCACAAGCAGACCAAAGGACTATCTACGGGCATAGCTTCCGTGTTGAGACAGAAAGGAAGGAGAGGGAGGAGAAAGGAACAGAGAGACAACCAGATTGAAGACCCAGGGCCGATCTGGTGAGGATACAGAGAAAACAAAGGTAACCTGAAGAAAAGGAGAGTATGGTAGGAAGAATTATGACATGATGTATGTCATTCACTGGAATATACTACCCGATTAAAGGAACCATTGCTACCTCAACATTGGACCAGTAATAAAGAGGCTCAAAACAGACTGGCCTACTAGAAGTGGGGTTACAGTGACAGAGGAAGATTAAAAAGGAGGAGCAGTGTGCTCACGATCTATGAAGACCCTAAACTTATGCTAGAAATTAACAAGGCGATTTTTACTTTCTATGTGTGCAGACTGGTGTGTCAATCTTACTAGTAAAGCTAGTTTAAAATATGTGATTGCTACTTTATCTGAAAAAAAAAAAATGCTATGTCTACTATATTTCCTCCTGTCTAGGTGAATCAGGGTTGCGTTTTAAAATCCCCAGTGTCTTAGGAGTTATAAAACATAGCAATAAATGTCTTTGACCTGAAACTCTGGTGACTCAGCTATA
Organism: Rattus rattus; assembly: GCF_011064425.1. Classification (NCBI taxonomy): domain Eukaryota; kingdom Metazoa; phylum Chordata; class Mammalia; order Rodentia; family Muridae; genus Rattus; species Rattus rattus. The sequence goes on along the minus strand of NC_046158.1, from coordinate 147,300,225 downwards.
ACAGGGCAGACTCCAAGGAGTAATGATTAAAAGGCAGAAATTGTTTTAGATGTATCAGGATCCGAACATTCTGATGCCTGACCTGGTAGCGGAAGGATCACAGGTTCAAAAGGTCAGTCTGAGTTTTAAATAATGCGTTTAAAGACAGTGTAGATAGCTGAGAATCTTTCTCAATGTAAAAAAGCGGCACAAAGTGGCTACTTGCCTAGGGTGTGTAAGTCCCTGGTTTTCCCCAGGTGTTGCCCAAACAAGATTAAATCATTCTAGAAGTTGGCAGGAAAACCCGAGGGCTTTTCTGTAGCCTGTAAGTGACTCCTCTCTGTCTTATTCAGTATCCATCTCCTTTGCGACAGATACCCAATCAGAGGCGTCCCAGAAAACCTCGTGTCTCTTGTGTTTGTGAAGAGCTATGGCCCGGGATGAAAATGGTACCGAGTGTGTGAAGCGTTACAGCCTTGAATTCATAAAAGGCACTGCCCATGGGTCTGTCTCATTATCTCTCGCAAATATGGCTGTTTATTTTCCTTTCTCTAAAATTGATTAACACGAAATGAAATTTTGAAAAAAGAAAACCCTTGCAGACGGAATTTCATGGTATTTTTTGAAGCACGTTAAGAAATGTCTAGTCTTAATTGCTAGCGTGCTCAGAAGCAGCCTTGGTGTCATCGGGCAAGCCTTTTGGTCTTTCTGTATGAGGTCTGGGCTGTGAAATGTGGACCCAGTAAAACTGGCAGATTAGCTTGGAACAGAAGGCTATGCTCTCCTGGCATGCTGCTTCGGGGCACACTGACCTTTTCAAAAGATGTCAGGTTATGAGGTAGAACAGTAGTTCAAACTCCCAGGTCATGACACCCTTTTGGGGCTTTCATGACCCTTTCACGGGGTCGTGATATCAGATATTTACATTACAATTCACAACAGTAGCAAATGACAGATGTGAAGTAGTAACCAAAGTAACTTCGGTGGGTGGGGCGAGGCGGCTACCACAAGCGTGAGGGAGCTGTGAATAAAGGTCTCACATTAGGAAGGTTGAGAGCCACTGAGGTAGTCACTCAGTGAGTGAGGAGGGCAGCCCACAGCCAGATGGGGTCTCTGAAGGGGACTTGTATAGTCTGGGTCGTGCTGCATTCTGGAGCATTAGCAGCCTCTTCACCCATGTGGTTCTCCTGCTCTCTTTCTACATTGCCCTCGTTTTCTCGAATCAGCTTTGCCATGATCTGTGGAGAAGGGCTCCCTTCACCAAAACACAAACAAACGCTCCCCCAGAAAGTATCCGGGAGCACTTGTGATCATAAATCTGTTTCTCTTTGTGCTCCCCATTAAACTAACTAGAGGCATGCTGCCTTTTGTGTTAGGTATGAAACTTGGGACTTGGCAATCAGTCACATGGGAAAAAAATAAAGTTTGCTTTTGTAAATTTTTTTGGAATACATTGGCTTAAAAAAGAACAGGAGGAGACAAAAGCTCTAGTATTCGTGACTTCAAACACTAACCATGGTCAATATTTGAGTGTAGACATTTTCTGTCTGTTGTTCTGTATAACAAGCAAGGCAGATAGCCACACCATGTTGATTGATAAACACAGAATCCTTACCGTCTCTGGTTTTGCTTCACAGAGCATGTTCCTGTTCTTCCCATCCCACCCTGGCCCTTTCTTCTGACTTGGCTGTCCCTGCCTTCCTGGGTAGCAGGCTGCCCCCTGCCTTCCTGGGTAGCAGGCTGCCCCCCTCCTTCCTGGGTGCAGGCTGCCCCTGCCTTCCCTGGGTAGCAGGCTGCCCCTGCCTTCCTGGGTAGCAGGCTGCCCCTGCCTTCCTGGGTAGCAGGCTGCCCCCTGCCTTCCCTAGCAGGCTGCCCCCTGCCTTCCTGGGTAGCAGGCTGCACTGCCTTCCTGGGTAGCAGGCTGCCCTCTGCCTTCCTGGGTAGCAAGCTGCCCCTCTGCCTTCCTGGGTAGCAGGCTGCTCTCTGCCTTCTTTGGTAGCAAGCTGGTCTCTGACCATCTTCAGCCTGTCCTCTGTTTCTTAGATGCAACAGCACTTCCTTGTCTCACCTCAGATCCCTAACCCCGTCCATTCCCCACCTTCCAGGCCATCCAGTCGGCTCCACACAGCCTCACAAGGCTTCTCTCTGTGATAGTCACACACGCATTAATCAGTTTCCTGTCTCTGGCTCCATCGACGCAGCCACCTCCCCTGGGACAGAGACTCTGAGTTCCCTGTCCAGCATCCCCAGTCCCCACGCCTGGGTCAAGTAAAACTTGCCCACGAGCAAAAGGGTGAGCTCACAATTATCCATCTTGCGCTACTGTGATGAAGATTCCTAGTGATGGCCATGACTTTCTCTTGGCCTCATTTTGGTAGAAGACTTCCAGGTCTGGGGGTGGGAAACGTCTGTGAACGTTCTCCAGGAGAGGGGCCACCTGGGAAAAGATTTTCCCAGGAAGAAGATGTCAAAACATTCTATTTGGAGGTTTTTACACACACCGTTAGCCCACATTTGTCATGGCCGTGAAAAGGGCTTAAGAAGGAAAAAGAAGCTAGCACCAGGGTAGTACACACTCTAATCTGTGTGCCTTGAGGTGCACTTCAGAGCAGGCACTGCTGGGGTCAAGGTCAGCAGGTATCATGGGGTCAAGGGTCAGGAGGTATCAGGGAATCAGGAACTGTCTTTCTTCAGCAGCTGGTGACCCGTGTGCTCAGTGGTGGCAATGGGTCCAGACTCAAATTCTCCTTGGCATTTAGTCCTCCTTCCTAAAGGCTTTTTGGTGACTGCCCCTGGAAGTGCTTTTTGGGGGCCTGTGAGATGGCTCAGAGGAGTAAGGGCTTGCTGCATGAGACTGAGGACCTGAGTTCAATCCCGGGGTCCACATAAAACTGGGAGAGTCGACCCTGCAAAGCTGTACCTTGGTCTCCCCACATCTATATCATGGTATGCACGCTCATGTATACATATGTATATATGTATATATATACATATGTGTACATATATATACATATACATATAATATAACTAATTTTTAAGAAGAAGATGTTAAGACCCTTTTAACTTATTTTCTTATTGCTCAGATAGGCTAATGCTTTAATAAACACATCAGCCACTCCTTCAGGACTTCCACCTTGTCAGTGAAACTCCATCTCCTTCCCTTGACTCCAGAGATGGAAAATGTCTCTCCCTTTAGCTTCCAGAACACACTTGCCTTCCTGTTTCTCTAGGGAAAGGTTCCTGCTCTGCTGGTTGGAAACAATGTGGATGAAAACTACAGGCACCAACGTTAGACCCCCAGAGGAGGACCCATGTGTGTGTGTGTGTGTGTGTGTGTGTGTGTGTGTGTGTGTGTGGACAGGTGCTGGCAGTGGCAAAAGGGTTGGGGGGTCAGGAGGGGATATGGAGAAGCAGAACTAAAAGCTAAGGAGAAGCAGATTCAATCCTGAAGACCTGCCAGACACCACTCAGCCAGGATCAGAGGAGTATGCTGTGCTACTGGAATGGGAGTCCCGAGCTGTTATCGACCCCTGTGATGGTTTGTCGCTCAGTCAGGGAGTGGCAATATTAGAAGGTGTGGCCCTGTTGGAGTGGGTGTGGCCCCTGTTGGAGTGGGTGTGGCCTTGTTAGATAGAGTGTGGCCTTGTTGGAGTAGGTGTGGCCTTGTTGGAGTGGGTGTGGCCCTGTTGGAGTGGGTGTGGCCCTGTTGGAGTGGGCCATGTGTCACTGTGGTGGTGGGCTTTAAGACCCTCATCCTAGCAGCCTGGTGGCCAGTTCTCTAGCAACCTTCAGATGAAGCTGTGAGAACTCTCAGCTCCTCCTGCACCATGCCTGCCTGGGCCGCCATGTTCCCACCTTGATGATAATGGACTGAACCGGCTGAACCTGTAAGCCAGCCCCAATTAAATGTTGTCTTAAGAGTTGCCTTGTCATGGTGTCTGGTCTGAAGATGAAATAGCTTATGTTACATGAACATTTCATTATTTCTCAGGTAACAACCCTGGCTGGGCATGTTGTCTCTGGATGATGGCATGTGTGGTCCCATGAGGTCCTCAGCAACTAGGTCCACGTGTCCCTCTGACTCCTCCGGCCATGGGTTCCATCCACCTTAAGTCTAGTCTCTGATCCCAGGAAGGGAGGAGGGCACGGTGGGAAAAAAGAGCCTCCCTGGAGAATATGCCATGGTGTTGCAAACATCTTTCTGGTGCATCCTTCAGACCAGTGTGTTCCACAGGGCCACAGAAACTCCAAGGAAAACAGAAGTGCAGTCCCTCTTTCAGCCCTCATCGCTGTGACCAATACCTGAGGACAGGTTTGCTGTCTCTGGTGGTTCTATAGGTTTGGGTTCTAACTTCATTGTTTGAGGGATATGGTGATGCAGAGAACACTGTGACTCAAGGGCAAACCCTGCCATCTTATCTTAGGCATCAGAGAAAGATAGAGAAGAAAAAGGGGCCAGGTCAAGGTACCAGCCATCTCTAGTGAACCCACTCTCTCTAACCAGGCCCAGCAACCAAAAGTTTCTAACATTTTCCAATAACTGAATCACAAAACTATCATGGATTAACCAGAGCTCTTATGATCTCATTTGCCTCCTGGTGACCGATCCACCGTGTGAAGACTTCAGCTCCAGAACAAGAAGGAACCTTTTGGGAAGCATCTCATTCGTCCGTCATCACGTGTCTATCTGTCAGCACAGCATACACCGGGGAGGAGTGGGTCTGCCAGTTATTTCTGAAACACTGGGTCACTTCTGTCCTTTATACCCCTAGTGCTGAGGCTTTCTGTCACTTGCTGTGGAGTCCTGACTTGAAGCACCATGGCTCTGTGACTAGATCAGTGGTCTTCAACCTTCCTAATGCTGTGACCCTTTAATACAGTCCCTCATGTTGTGGTGACCCCCAACCTTAACATAATTTTCATTGCTGCTTTATCACTGTAATTCCGCTACTGAGATGGATTGTAATATAAATGTCTTTGTTTTTCCCACTAACCCAAAGGAGTCGAGACCCACAGGTTGAGAACCATTGAACTAGATGCTTCAAAATTCCTAACTGAGCTTGATTTGGTAAACCCAAGAAAATCCCATGTGAGTCTAGTCCATTGCTAAATGAGATTCTAGTAGAGAGTAGAGAGCAAAACTAGAGTGAGGCTGGAGAAAGATCTAGACCTAAACCACCTTGTAAATTCCAGTTCTACCAGCCGTCCTTGTGTCTTGTGCCATCCAGGAGAACATATTCTAGCGAGAATGACAGAGCTCATTCCTAAGATCTGGCAGTAGGCAGTGAAAATGAGACAGGAGGGCACAACATTTAAGGAGGCTCTCAATGTCAGAGCTGTGTGAGTAATGAGCTGCCGTCAGCAAGACCCACTGGAAAACGAGTGCTTCCTTAAATCCCATGGGTCAATTCTGCTAGCTGATACTGTCTGTAATAGCAAAGTCTTTACTGGATTCCAAAGAGAATCCACAGCAGTCGTCTTGCCTGACTCACAAGCTACGATACCAAGTTGAAGTTCAGTAAAGTAGAAACTTCTAACCGCAGCCTTGCAGAGCTAGGCTTCAACAGCAGGCCAGTTGGTTCACCGCTCCAAGCGAATACAATGTAACAAAACGTGAGCGGCTCTTGTCCTGGCTCTGGTATTCCCGAGGCAGGACCAACAGTTATTATCATTATTAGTATGTGTCAGTGCTGGGAGTATATATTAATTGATCTCTACCTCATTATTTTTATGATGTGTGTGTGTATGTGTGTTTGTGTATGTATGTATGTATGTATGTATGTATGTATGTATGTAAATTTATGTGCATTCGTGAGCCTGCATGGATTTATGTACACCACATATATGAAGACGCCTGCAAACCCCATAAGAGGGAGTCAGATGCCCCGAAACTGGAGCTACAGCCGATTATGAGTTGTCTTACAACACATGGGCTCTTAACTTCTGAGCCATCTCTCCAGCCCTAGGCCTCATTTTTGTTTGTTTTGCTTTTTTTTTTGTTGTTGTTTTTTTGTTTTTTGTTTTTTTTTGTTGTTTTGTTTTTTTTTTGTTTTTTAGGGCAGAGTTTCTCACTGAATTGGGACTTCTCTGATTGGCTAGGCCAGTGAGTCACAGGTCTGTGGGTCTTTACCCATCCCCCCTGCACAAAGAGTCGTACTTCTCCCTGCTCTTATGGGCACTGGGGACCTTGACTCTGGCCTTCAGCCTTCGGGATTGCATAGCGATTCTTTACCCACTGAAGCATCTGTCCAGGCTCTGTTCTTATTGTTGAACTCCTTAAGCTAGAAAAGTATTTGCAGAAATCCGGAGGCTTCTGGACTTTTCCAGAACAAGTGATAGGCTCCTCTTAAGTCCTGCACTTTCATCAAGCACCGCTGAGCACCAACATTGAGGCTCTGTGGCACTTGTCCAGTGCTCTTACCAAAAATAACTTGAGCTCCCACCCAACCCCTGCTGCTTCCAGGGGGAGTGTCACAGGAGCTGCAGAAGCACATGGGACCTCGTCTGTGATAGGTAAGGCAGATCTTTGAAAGCCACTTGGCTGTCACCAGGAGGGAGATTTGCTCGGCGCCAGGTCACCGCTCCACCAGCCTTCACTAAATAAAGACAGGTGACACGGAAGTGACATCCAATCAGGTGAAAGAGAGCGCGGCATAGCTCTGCTTTCCAGATATCCTCTGCCCAGGTCTTCCTTCCTTCCTGTGGCCAACAAGCGTGTTAGTCATGGTGACTCACAGCCATCTGCAACTCCAGTTCCAGGGCTTCTGACACCCTCTTCTGACCTCTGTGGGTACCACGCACACACTTATCGCACGCACATACAAGCAGTTAAAACACTCATATACATAGATAAAAAATCTAATGAAAATAAAAACAAAACAAGAAAGCACAAGTGTGTGTGTGTGTGTGTGTGTGTGTGTGTGTGTGTGTATGTGTGTAAAGTGCATGCTGTAGAACAGGTCACCCACAGTGTCTTCCACATGCATGTACACGTACATACTGATAAGTCAAAGTTGTCAACAAACGAAGTGCCTAGAAGTACTGATATCTAAGATATCAGCTGTAGGCAATGTGGGGACCAGATGGGAGCCTTTAGAGAAGAGAGGGGCACAGGAGGCTTCTTGCTTGAAGCTGACTTTCAAGCTAAGATAGGAAAGATGAGGCCCTTCTGTGGCATGCGCCGGGGAAACAGGGTCCTGTCGGGTTCTAGATGTCGGATGCTTCAAAAGGCTGAGGAGGGGCTGAGGCTGCAGCTTAATAGGTAGAGAATTCACTGCCTAGCATACATGAAGCCCTGGGCTCCATCCCAGCCCTGAGTAAACCAGGAATGGTGATACACAGCTATAATCCCAGCACCCAGAAGGTAGAGGAGGGAGGATCAGAAGTTCATACTTATCCCTGTCTATAGGCATGGCCCTGTGGTGGGGCTATAAGACCCTCCTGCTAGCTGCCTGGAAGCCAGTCTTCTCCTAACAGCCTTCAGATGAAGATGCAGAACTCTCAGCTCCTCCTGCACCATGCCTGCCTGGATGCTGCCATGCTCCCACCTTGATGATAATGGATTGAACCTCTGAAACTGTGAGGCAGCCCCAATTAAATGCTGTCCTTGTAAGAGTTGCCTTGGTCATGGTGTCTGTTCACAGCAGTAAAACCCTAATGAAGGCAAAAAGCAAGAACGAGGTTAGCTTAAGATATGGTGAGACCCCGAGATACACAAGGCAGACACACAAACACTAAATAAAATGAGTAGTTTTTTTCTTTGTTTTTAAGGCTGAGATCCAGAAAAGAGCTTGCCAAGTTTAAAGAGCTGTAGTCAAGGGGATGCTTCCTGAATGCAAGCCAATTAACTCGGACCAGCCAGCTGGAACCAAAGGCCACATCTGAAGGAATCACCAGTCCTCTAAGGAAGCGGACGCAGAACCAGGAAGATGGCTCAGGAGCTAGAGTACAAGTGTGAAGACCTGGGTTCAACCCCTAAAACCCAGGTAAGAAAAGGCGCAGAGGCACCAGCCTGAGGCACTGCTGGAAGGTGGAGACAGGCTGTCCCCTGGGTCCTATCTGCTGATCAAAGATGGTCTCAAAGACAAACAGCAAACATTTAGAGCTCCCCAGGCTTCCACATGCACCTGTACTTACTAGAGCGTAACACACACACACACACACACACACACACACACACACACACACACACACGGGAAGAAACACCCTGAAAATACAAGACGGGATTCTAAGGAAGAGAAGACAGATGTCTATTATAAAAACAAGTCATAGGGGTTGAAACTGAACGAACAGCAGGAATCAACACAACATTGGTGGTGCGTAGTAGACTTATCCAGAGAGAAAGTGGCTCTCCCATGCTGTTGCAACGGGCAGTGTCTAATTGTGTGTCTCTCCTTATCTGACTCCACTGGAAACTGTCTATAGGAAAATTAGAGGTTGTCCTCTGATTGGTATACTGCAGTCTATAGTGTGTGTGTGTGTGTGTATGTGTGTGTGTGTGTTATAGCAATATGATGGTTTGTCTGTGCTCTGCCCAGGGAATGGCACTATTAGAAGGTGTGGCGCTGTTGGAGTGGGTGTGTCACTGTGGGCGTGGGCTTTAAGACCCTCATCCTAGCTGCCTGGAAGCCAGTCTTCTCCTAGCAGCCTTCAGATGAAGACGTAGAACTCTCAGCTCCTCCTGCACCATGCTTGCCTGGATGCTGCCATGCCCCCACCTTGATGATAATGGACTGAACCTCTGAACCTGTAAGCCAGCCCCAATTATATGCTGTCTTTTCAGGAGTTACCTTGGTCACCGTGCCTGTTCACAGCAGTAGAACCCTAACTAAGACAATCAGTTTAAAACAAACAAACAAACAAACAAGCAAAAAAAAAAAAACAACCAAATAAAACCATATACTCCATTCAACCTTGCACTTGAAAAATTATTTGTTTCTTCCCAGGTGGCATTTTCTAGTCTGATTTGATCAACCTTATTCCCAAACTCACCCCCTCCCCCAACCTACGGTTTCTGTTACTATGGGCCAGCTTCTTATGCAATCGATTCAATCTCTGTTCCTGTGACACTGTAATTGATCTACAAATTGAGTGTTGGGCAGATGTCATTCACAGACACCTCTGTTTCCCAGTCACCATGGGCAGGGTTGGTTAATTGTGCTAGTTCTTCTGAAGAAGCCTTCCGAATGACTTCACCACTTTCTCCTCTTTGGGTGAAAGGCTGGCACTTAAAGCATCATTTTTCATAGAACGGAAACACGAAGACAGAGCAGATGGTTTACAATATAGCAAAGAGTTCTCCTCATCGGCATCTCTGTTTTCTGGTTGTCCCAATTTAGCCTCAATTCTATGACACATTCTTGGGCGATTTCTCTTCTTTGACTGACTAATACCCATCCAGCCAGGATGACTAAAATGAGAGTCCCCACAGACAAAGGAAGTCCTGTATGATATTTGAGATAAGAGGAACTCGATGTCATCAGATCTAAGGACCTGTGAAATAGATGACTCTTTCTCTGTGATTCTCACTGAAGGTCGCCCAGCTCATTAGCGCTGACTGGGGTCACCTCTGATGACCAAGAATGATCTAGCTTTTGAGTAAAGGAAGATCAAGACCTACTTTGGAGATCAAGAAGCAATCTCATGCTTATGACATCAGTCCTACACGGTCCCGTCAGAATACTCACCGCTTTGTCCTGGCTCTGTGCTGGCCAGCTGTGGGACAGTGGGCAAGTCCCCAGGGACTGCCTCTTCTCAGCTTCCGGTTCTGCAAAACCTAGGTGCTAGGTTTCTTTTCTTAGAAAAGCTGGGACAGAGGATGTTCGGAGAGTATCTGCGGTGGTCAGCTTAGGTTTGCGAAAGGAAGGCTGAGCAGGCAGGCTCAAACCCTTCCCATCTCCGCCCATCTTACCGTTCTAGGAATATTTACAAGCATCCACCATGTTTACCAGGGGCAGCTAGATTGTCAGTTATGGAGGTTTACGTGGGAGCCTGGTAATTACACAAAGGGGCCACACCTTAATGGGTGCAGGGGAGCTGAACAAAGTCAATGCACACAAAGGACAGAGCAGCGCCGGGTCCACGCTTGCCACCTTGACAAAGTCCCAGGATTTATTGATCATCTATACAGAGCGGGGGGTTTGAGGACAAAGCAGCGACAGGCCAAGAATCAGCTCTGGGGAAACTTACAGTCTTATTGAGAAGACAGGGCTCAAACCAGAAGAGGGACAATTGATACAAGCCTAGAGCTTGACAGCAGGGAGCCCTCCTGGAAGAGCTGAGCATAAGCCTTGGAGATGGTTCGCTCTTTATTCGTAGAGGTCACAGGTAAACCATTCAGCGCGGTCTCCCTGGACACACCCTTAATTAGCTCTTATGTGGAAAAGATGGGGCTGAAGGAATGGGGTTGGGACACACACAGCTATTTTTTAAAAAAGAGTCCGATGTCCTTCTCTCTAAAAGACAGGCAGGAGCTGGAACCTCGTTGGATGTCTGTGCGCAGGGACGCGCAGCCGCCCCTGGGGAGAGGAGGTGGGATCAAGGCGGCTGGGGGCCAGGTGGGCGGAGGCCGGGGGAGGGGACCCGTGCGCTCCTCCTTCTGGGCCATCTCTGCTTCCTCCTTCCTCTCTTTCCTCCTCGGTTCTGGTCCTTCTCCTCCTCCTCCTTGGGGGCTAGAGCGGCTCCTCCTCCTGGCAGGCTGCCGCCCAGTCAGCTGACGCCGCGCTCCAGTCTCGCCTCCCGCCGCTCTCCCCCAAAGTGGCTGCTGGGCGCCGGCGGGCCGCCCACTTTCAGGCTTTGGAGAGACAGGGAAAGCGATGTGCGCCTTCTGACGTCTGGTTTCACCGCATCACCTTGTCAACTTTCACTCCCTTAGTCTCTGTCCAGACCCTCCCCACATCCCTCCTCGAAGCCACTCAGGGTGCCTGCCGCGCGCACGCTGGGGGCAGCAGGGTCACTGTCTGTCTGGGATGGCTTCCAATTTTAATGACATAGTGAAGCAGGGGTACGTGAGGATCCGGAGCAGACGCCTAGGGGTACGTATCATTCTTTCCGTGATCCTTGTTCGCGACTTCAGGGTCTGTGTCTGCGGCCAGCATCCCGGTTCCTGGCGCTGGAGATCTGCTTGGTGGCTCTCTCAGCCCACATCCCAGGCTACCGCGGCTGCGGCGCTAACGCCAGCATCCAGTGTGTCACGGAGCTATCTTTATCTCTCGGATGGCTTGACTTTCTAGCGGTGGCTACCGGAGCCCATTGACTCGGAATAAATATTTCCCGGTAGCCATGGGTGCTGAATCTGGAAAGCATGGCACAGTGCTGAGCTTGCCGGATGTCCCCGGCCGGCATCCCACTCGCGCCAACTTAACTTTTCCAGGGGATGGATGGAGGCCAGGACACAGGGCAGATACTCTGACTGGGGATCAAGGTCAGTGACTATCTGGCCCCAGGGACTCTGCTCTGCGGCTCAGGTGTTAGCAGAGGTGGAGAGAGCTCTTTTTGGACAGGGGACAGGGACAGGGACAGGGACAGGGCCAGGGACAGGGCCAGGGCCAACTCCCTGGTAGAAGACCAGATCTGAACTCCTCTACTCTTGAGCCTGGGCAGTGGGTTTCTGATTTTTAGACTTCACCTTCTGAGTCCCACTGGACGATCATGTGTGGAGCCTGCGTAGAGCGCCTGGAATATGAAAGAAAGAAAGAAGAATGAATGAGCGAATCCCAATGGCTCTCTTCTTAATGCTGCTTTGCTTTTCTCTTGTTGGGGGCACTTTAGGAGAGAACCATCCTGCCTCTCTTTGGGTTTTAAGTGACAATACAGTCTTTAGGGAGGGGAGGATATTGGAGTATGTATACATATATATATATGTATATGAATATGTGTGTATGCATATATATGTATATGAATGTGTGTGTGTGTGTGTGTGTGTGTGTGTTATGCTACCCCATTTCTTCTTTCCATGTGTTTAATACCGTGGCTGTTTTTGTTGGTTTGTGTTTGCCAGAGGCTGGGGGCGGGATGGTGATGGTGGTGGTGGTGGTGGTGGTGGTGATGGTGGTGGTGGTAGTGATGATGGTAGTGGTGATGGTAGTGAGGAGGAGGAGGAGGCAGGACTGAGACGTAAGTTTACTTAGCAAGGAAAGCTAGTGTTGGTGAGAATGCAGATGTCTCAGTTAGGCTGAGTGATCCATTGAGTATCTTTGTCCACAAATACATTGTATCTGTACCAGTTTATTATATGGTTTCTGGCTTTTTAAAAAAACGTGCCTTTAATTTGACTAAGAATAAAAGAAATCTCTCAGTAGTAACTGTGGCTAGAGAGGAATGTCTGCGGGCAGAAACAGCCTGGATTGTTATAAAACTCTTGCCTGGCTCCTTTGGCCTATTTCTCTCTTTGCTTCCTGACCGCTGCTGGTTACTATGTTTGAACAGTGGAGTTCTCTCTTCTGCCACTGTTGTAAACACAGTGAAGGAAAAAGGTAACGAAACTAACCAACTTTACCAGATCCGCTACAGTTTCCGTGAAGCTCCCTGGGGTCCTCAGCCCAGTGACTTCCATGTGACGAGGAAGAAATCCTAAGAGTGTCACACGTTTCATTATGGTGTGGTGATCATGTATGACAATTTTAAAGCGAGTGTTAGAAAGCCACATTCTAATCTTGCATTTACTCCGTCATGTCAGTGGAAGGGATTGAGTCTAGACACTCATTCTGTGATAGAGAGCATTCCAACAGGAAGGGGGCATACATTATTAATGCACAGAATATGAATTATTCATGAGGATCAGAGTTGATGCCAAATCCTGACAAGGGTGATTTATAAGGGAAACTGGTTAACATTACTTTCAAGTCTTTTTTTCTGTATTATTATAATTGACATAATATAGTCTTGTGTGGATCCCAACAAATTTTGGATAGACATGAGAGGCAAAGGGAGAGGAAAGAGAGCCTAGTTTGCATTTGTTTTACATTTACAGTATTTTGGACAGTCCAGTCTCTTGAGACATTTTGGTCATCTTGTCTGTGTTTCCTTAAATATACACAAGAATATTCATTGAATTATGGTAATCCTGGCGCAGTAGAAAAGTCAGTTTACAACCATATAAAAGCGGCCTTATTAGTCAACCCTTGTTCTACCAGTAGATAAGTCTGTTAAGACACCTTTATGTTATAATTCACAAAGAAGGCCAATTCCGTTGTCGCCAGAGCTGAGCGCCAACTGAAGTTTCAGTAGATTTGCAAAGGCGGAGGATTCTTGGGGGAGGTGACAATAAGGAGCCAGTGTCCGAGGTCAGGAATGCTGTTGGTGCTAATCTGGGCTGTATATAGCATGGAACATGTATATTCTGGGCACTGTGAGTCCCAGAGAGCTAAGGCAGTGGCTCTGGCAGACTCAGCAGACAGAGAGTATATGTGGACACACCCAGTGACCATACAGGGTGCGAGATGACCTTGCAACTGGTAGGTAATATGACAATGGCTTTATTAAGGAATCCAGACAAGCGTCTGTGGAGGAGAGACATGTCTGGGAGTATTTATAATTAAACAAGTAAACCGAATTTCATGGTAAGCAGCTGTTGTGTCAAAGAACATCCCTAGGTTTGGGAAAAGATAAGATAGGAATGAATTCTGCCTGTTTGACTCATTAGGCCTATGACCTTTGACCTTCTGGGGCTTTGATTTTTCCAGTGTCGGTACAGTGTATGCTGTTTATCGATGTTCTTGTGACATCGAATAAGATAGTGTCTGTGCCCAGGGAGAGTACATAGCATTGATTCTCATAGCAGTTTTATCTCTAACACCATCAAAGATGAGCTGAGAGTGGCAAGGCTTCTTCTCAGGGTTGTGATTTCCTTACCCTGTAATCCGAGTGTGTCCAAAGACAGATTCTGTCATCGTCACTATTTAAATTTGCTTTGTGAACACATCAAAACATGAAAGGTGTCCGTACTTCTGGAACTGAGTTGTGCTTTGATGTGTGTATATGTGTGTGGTTTAAACGTTTAAATTTTTATCTTCATGCGCTTAGTGAAATTATTATTTTTTTTTTGAGGCAGAAATACCTTGCTTTAGGTCTTTTATTTGGATGAGGGTTCTTATGAAAGGTTTGTGTGTAAATATATATATATATACATATATATATTTAATATAGCTTATAATATAGTTGTGTAAATAAGATAGGAAGCTATGGTTAGGCACTTTGTCAATAGACAGGAAGTGAACTAGGAACACCCCTATTCAGATGGGTCAAAGATCGGTCACCTTCAATGAAAGTCCTAATCTTTGCCCCGGGGCAATCAAAGTCAGTGTAAACTGACTCTCTGCTTTGAACCTCAGAAAGCCAAACGAAATTCAACTCATTTAATGGAGACGTCTCTGTGTCGTCTCGTCCACACTGGCTCCTCCAGGTCTCAGGCTGTGCCCCGGGTACAATATTTGCTCAGGAATGTTGATGTTTCTATTTGGGGAGTTATGGGGAGGAGGGGAACGGCTCTCTATAATTATCTAATTCTCAAAAGACACTGGAGATTTCTTGGATGAGCGGATGAGGCGGTGCCCGCGTCATTAACCCGCTAAGTGTGCTATTCAGATGGACTGCATTTGGATCTTCATTTGGTTTCTTTCTTTGCAACGAGGAGAATTTTCTATCTATAATTATCCTGACTGATCCACAATGCAACTCTCAGAGGTTAAATGTAGACCCATTTTCCTTATTGTTCCTCAGTGGCTTCGTGTTTAAATAACCCTTCTTTGTTATTAGCACGGGCCCCTTGAGCTCTGCTCTGGCCGGTTCTCCGCCTGCCCACCTCCCCAGCTGAAAGCCTAGGACGTCTCGAGCTCAATGCACATGCAGCCTTGGTGGACTTACCCTTGTCTGCTATTTCTAGAAGTACCTTCTCCCTCGCCATTAGACAGCATTTTGGTTGCCCTGGCAAAAATCAATCCTAAGCCAGAAACCAAGCAAAACGGGCACCATGTCTCCCCCTTCCCTGCCTCGTGCCACGGAGGCCATTCCATCAAGAGGCTGGGCGAGTTCTATCTAAAGTCTGACCATCTCCTATCCGCTAAGCACCCAGTGGTACCACTGGCTAATGCCCCGTTCTTTCTTCTTTGTAGATTTGGAGTAACCGACCTCACCAGTCTACACCTTCATTCTTATTCAACACCATCTCCTGAACCATTGGGTCTGCCACTGACCAGCCTACCTGTGCCTGTTCTTGCTCCTCCCACCGCCATGCTCCTTCCCTCCTCTCCTTGGCTCAGCTCCCACCTTCTCAGCGAGACCTTTCCAAACATCCTTGGTTTTTCCTTCCGACTTCTGTATCCCTAGACTTTTTTTCTCACCTCCCTGTGCATTTTAGGCTGCATTCTTGTTGATTATGTGTACCCCACCCCCTACCAGGGGACATGGGACACCCATGGGATTTCTCTCTCCTCTCACTACAGCCATGTCCAGAGTAGACACCCAGTGAGGCCTTGGAGAGTCAGCGGATGGAAGAAGGTTCCTACCGCCATTTCCTCTGATAGAAGGGGGCATTAAAAAAGTCCCAGCGTGATGACAGTGACTTGGTGTGAGCGTTAAAATATTTACCGGCCTGGCTGTTCCGTAAGAGTAGAGAGACTCTTGATGCACACATAGTACGTGATCATCATAAGGGGCTCAGCACCGTGCTTAGCACAGAGAAAATTCAATTAATATTTATTACCGCCCTGTTCTCGGTCCCACAATTACTGTGGGCATGGATGGCGGTACCTGGCTTGTCATTATTTTCCCAGCCTTACTGCGCTAACTCGTATCTTCAAAGCAATCGCTGTTTAGGTAGAAAAGCACACTTAATGCCTATGGGGTCATTTATGTGCAGACACCGATGTTGGGGACGGAAGGAGCATTTGCTTTTGTAAGACTTTCCACCTTCTCTGCATAAGAGTCCATAATGCCTCCGAAGGGGTTGCGCTTCTCCCTGAAACGCCACTTTAAATGAACCTGCCGGTCCAGGACATCTTCCTCTTAATTTAGCTGTCATGAAAAGCAGGCGGGGAACGGACAGACTTTAGGGAGAGGCATTTCCTCTCCCCTTCATTTCCCTGTTTTACTTGATGCAGTCTTCCATGGAGGATTTCCTATTTCATTTACGTTTTGAGATTCTGTTTCGTTGGTTACAGTGCCCAGATACATTGGATGCTTTTCTCGCCACTGTGACCAAATGCAGGGCAGAGGCGGCTTAAGGGAGTGAGGCTTTCTTCTGGCTCACTGGTCGGAAGCTACAGTCCACTGTGGCAAGGGAGGCATGGTAGGGGTGTGGCAGCCTGCAGTAGCAGGAACCCACAGATGCAGTTTTAGGGGTCATGATACTCCGTCAGGAAGTGGGGCTGGCCTATATCCATCAGAGGTCAGCCCCAAAGGTTTTACAACCTTCCCAAATGATGCTCCAAGCTGGGGCCTATGGTCTTATTCGTGAGTCCGTGGGAGAAGTGTCACATTCAAACTATAATACTTGAATCAGAAGGATCATCCTACGAAAGTATACTGACAGACTAGGGCCATCTCGCGCCATTCTCGTGTGGACCGAAGTAAGCTCACACCCAGAGGCAACGCCCAGTGAGATACATGAAGTACTGTTTGCCCTCCTTACAGGACAGAGGGGTCTTGGGTGAAGTCTGTCGGCCTGAAATGAATGCCCAGGTAGACATATGGTGTGGTGAACACCCTTTCATGGCCTGGCTCCATTCAACTCAGCCTCACTGGTGTGATTTCCACACCGGCACTAACTTTCCAGCCGATCCGTGGGTCCTCGTGGAGGATATGATTAATTGTGCGTGCATTCTGCATTTAATTATCATCACCCAAATTGACTTAGCAATGAACGGCCAACTTAATGGCATTGTACGGAGACATAAACCAAATTACGGATACGATGATGTCCCAACATCTGCCAGTGTGGTTTTTAAATTATCCTCATTGGGCGACTAGCAATGTATCCTTTTAGGCAGCCTGGGAGGTTTTGGTGAGGAGTCCCTTACCTTTGATACCTTGAGTTTGCTTCCCATGCGAGATGCATCTGTGGCCACTACTTCATATCTGTCAGACGTCCAGCTCCTTAACGTTGAGCTTGACCCAAACCACCGAAAACGGGACCGCTCAGTCTGACAGAAAAACACCTGTGCGGCTAACTGGTCATTTATACGTTCACAGCGGTCCGAGGTCAGCTGCTGTGAATGAACGAGTCAGAGACGGAAGGGAAAAGATAGCCGGGGATAGCTCCTTTTCCCACACTCCGTAGAACGCAGGAGACTGTGCTCGAGTCTCCTCTTACTCTAGAATCGTGGTCCCAGCTGGATGAAGACTAAACCTTGGTGGAGACTAAGCTTCGAGAAGATGAGGCGTCCTCTCTCCCGCCCCCACCCTTGTGAGATTCAAAATGAAGTTGTGAATTCTGAAATGCCACGCGATGTATTTGAATGCAGGGATTAAAATAGAGTCTTTCTAACGTGCAGCCGGGTGGTGTTTGGGTAGGGATTTGGAAGCCGATTTGGGGAGCATTTGTGGGCCCTCCTACTTTCCTAGAGATCCTCAACTCTGGCTAGGTATGTGTTGAGCTCGGGGGCAGAGTTCTCAGCCAGCCTTAGGGGACAGGATTTGGCAGGCTTCTTTGTGGTGACATGTCATGCCTGTGAACCCTCTTGCCCTAGGCTGATCCCAGACCATGTCCAAAAGAATCATTTGTTTTCGGTGGAAACTTTCATTTTTATGTAATTGTAGGCCCCCACAAAGATAGGGGGTGGGGAATGACACATTTGGTAGAGAGAGGACCGTGCTTGCAAGAGGGAGGACAGACATGTGAATTCCCAAAACCCACACGAAAAAGCGGGGCATCTTGTCTCAGGCTTGCAACCCCAGTGTTCTGAGGTGGCGGGTGCAGGCAGGGGGAGCCCTGGAAGCTCACTCGGTGATAAAGTTCCAGGCCAATAGCAGGGTCCTTCATAGCTGCCCCTTGCTTCCCTATGCTCACAAACTCTTTTTTTTTTTTCTTTTTTTTTTCGGAGCTGGGGACCGAACCCAGGGCCTTGCGCTTGCTAGGCAAGCGCTCTACTACTGAGCTAAATCCCCAACCCCACTCACAAACTCTTGACATTATTAGCGTGCTCTCCAGTTCTAGAACTTGGTCACTTCCTGAGTGTTTGTAAGTGAAACCGTGTGGAATCTTTGGGGATGGGCCTGGTTTTACTCACAGCCGTTCTCTGGGGAGTTGTGTGGATTTCTAGGGGTGCTGCTGGATGCTGGGTGGTGCTCTATGGTAACTCGCTGATGGGTCACAGGTCCTTTGAACCTTTCACCTGTTGAAGGATATCTGGGTCCTGTCCAGACTGAGCTGTTAGAGAGGGATGATGTGACATTTGTGTGCAGGATTCTGTGTGACTGTAAGTTTTCAAAACCGCGTTGAGATACTCAGGAGCGCCCTCGCCTGGCTGGGCGCAACTTATAGGGTTAGTTGCTTGGAACTATTCGGCAGTGTTCTCGAGAGCAGAAGAAAATGGAATGCACATACATGTTTGTGTGTGTGTATGTGTTTATTAATGGTGTGTGTGTTTATTAATGGTGTGTGTGTATGAATGACATGTGTGTATGTGTGTATGAATGGTGGTGTGTATGAAGGGTGTGTGTGTGTATGTATGAATGGTGTGTGTGTGTGTATGAATGGTGTGTGTGTCTGTGTATGAATGGTGTGTGTGTCTGTGTATGAATGGTGTTTGTGTGTCTGTGTGTGTATGAATGGCGTTTGTGTGTGTGTGCGTGTGTGTATGAATGGTGTGTGTGTGTATGAATGATGTGTGTATGTGTATGAATGGCGTGTGTGTATGAAGAGTGTGTGTGTGTTTATTAATGGGCGTGTGTGTGTTTATTAATGGTGTGTGTGTTTATTAATGGCGTGTGTGTTTATTAATGGTGTGTGTGTATGAATGATGTGTGTATGTGTGTATGAATGGCGTGTGTGTATGAAGGGTGTGTGTGTATGTATGAATGATGTGTTTGTGTTTGTATGAAGACGCGTATGTGTGTATGAATGGTGTGTGTGTCTGTGTATGAATGGGCTTTGTGTGTGTGTCTGTGTATGAATGGGCGTGTGTGTGTGTGTGTGTGTGTGTGTGTATGTGTGTTAAGAGTCATTAAGCTGGGGGCTGGGGATTTAGCTCAGTGGTAGAGCGCTTACCTAGGCGCATAGGCCCTGGGTTCGGTCCCCAGCTCAAAAAAAAAAAAAAAAAAAAAAAAAGAGTCATTAAGCTGGCTTCTGGGCTATGATTCTAACAATGGAAGTCTGTGCGCTGAGAACAGAAAGAGCCCGGTAGCTTCTTCAGTACACAGTGCTGCATGGCTGAGAAACTCCAGCCCTGTGCTGGGCGTCTGGAGGTCCCTGGAGAGATACTGGTATCAATCCAAGTTTTAAGGCCAGAGAAGCAGGAGTCGTCTGGTAGCAGTAGGAGAGGCAGCAGTAGTAGCTATGTCCCCATGTGTGGAGGACGAGCAATGCAGGCTGCAGGCCAGTCAATGGCTTTACCTTGGATCTCCAGCTGGAAGGTGCTGGCTTCCTTTAGCCTGTTAGACCTGTCTGGAAATAGACAAACATGTGCATGTGCATGTGAATTCACACGTGTGTGTGCATGTACGTGTGTGCATACACACACTCACACGCAGGTGTGTCTCCTAGGCTATTCTAAGTTTTCTCCAAGCACCAAGCAGTCTTGCTATTTTTACGTTCACTCCAACAGTGTCTGAGTAACCCGATTTCTCTGCAGCTCCTGCAGGAGTGGATGCAGCCTTTAGTTTACTTCTGGCCATCCTTGTGGGTGTATGGAGGCATTGCGTGTGGCTCCCGCATGCATTTCTCTGAGGGGCAGAACTGTTGATCTTCTAGTCATGTTCTCCTTTGCCATTCATGGACACGTGTAAGTAACCTGCTTGGCTTGTCTTCTCTCTGTCAGGTCTGGAGAGATCTCCATCCATTCCAGATACAAATGTCTTTTCAGACATGTGGTTTGCAGATGGCCTCTCACAGTCTACAGTGTTCCCTTTCATCACCAGAGCCTTGTATTGCTTATCTTAAGAGTGTGTGTGTCTTGTATGTCCAGGTGTGTGTGTGTGTGTCTCTGTGTGTGTCTCTGTATGTACATGTGCCTCTCTGTGTGTCTCTGTGTGTGGGTATGTGTCTGTGTGTCTTTCTGTGTGTGTATCTGTGTGTGTATCTGTGTGTGTCAGTGTGTCTGTGTGTCTCTGTGTTGATGTCTCTCTGTGTCTGTGTCTCTGTGTGTGTATCTCTGAGTGTGTCTCTCTGTGTTTGTATGTCTGTGTCTGTGTGTGTGTATCTCTGTGTATGTCTCTGTATGTGTCTCTCTGTGTGTCTGTGTCTCTGCATGTGTGTATCTCTGTCTCTGTCTCTCTGTCTCTCTGTCTGTCTCTGTCTGTCTCTCTGTCTGTCTCTCTCTCTGTGTGTCTATGTGTGTGTGTGTATGTCTGTGTGTGTGTATCTCTGTGTATGTCTCTGTGTGTATATCTTTCTCTCTGTGTGTCTGTGTCTCTGCATGTGTGTATCTCTGTCTCTGTCTCTCTGTCTCTCTGTCTCTCTCTGTCTGTCTCTGTCTGTCTCTCTCTCTGTCTCTCTCTCTCTGTGTCTATGTGTGTGTATGTCTGTGTGTGTGTGTCTGTGTGTGTCTGTGTGTGTGTGTCTGTGTGTGTGTCTGTGTATGAGCATATGGAGGTCAGAGTAAACTTGCAGGAGTCAGTTTTCTTCTTCCATCCTATGGATCCCAGGATGGGATTAGGTCATCAGGCCTGACAGAAAGTGCCTATCACGCAACGAGCCATATGGCCAGCCCATAGGATGGTCTTTCATAGGGCAAATTTTACAATTCAGTGAAATGCAGGGGAAGGCTCATTTTTATATATGGATATCCAGTTGCTCGAGGACAATCTGCTGAAATGTCTGTCTTCTCCACTGGGCACTTATTGGGTCCTTTCCCGAGTAGTCTGCCCTGTGCACTCTTCTGTGGAAATGCAAGCACAGCTCAGGACGTCTATGCGTGTCTACGTGGCAGCTGTACAGTATGGCGAATGGTTCTTTTGCCAAAACACAGTTAACTGCTCTGATTTCCTTTTCCTTCAGTATAAAATTTAAAATCATGTCTACAGATAGGAGGCCTAGTGGGAGCAGCATGGTTTTCTTACACATCTTTGTGGGATGCACGGTTTTTTTTTTCATGATGGGAATAGAATATATTGGGTACTCAAATTCTTGCTTTGAATCTCAACCTGGCCACTTACTGATTCTGAAACAAATCATATAATTTCTCTTTGATTTATCCTCTTTTGATACAAAAGTAAGCATAATACTGTTCTTTGTGCCAAAGAATGGTCTGTCTGTCTTACTCCAGGGCCTGGCTCACGGTAGGTACTCAGTGAATACTCATTGATTTTATCCATCTACTTCCTTCCTTATTCAGTTATTTATACTATGTGCACAGGCGTTTTGCCTGTACAGATGCCTCTGTGCCATGACGTATGCAAAACAGCACAGAAGTCTTGGAATTTTTCTCCAAAGTAGTGGAGAACACAATATGGTTGGTGTTCAACCTCAAATGAGGCCTGACAACTCTTGGCTTATTGTTAATTTTGAATTCATAAAGTGACCTCCTATTACAATATAGAAGAAGTGGATTCTGAGAAATACAAAAGGAAAAGCAAGACGGTAAGGCCAGGAAGGTGAAAAAGTGTGTGTGTGTGTGTGTGTGTGTGTGTGTTGTTGTGTGTGTTGTGTGTGTGTTGTGTGTGTTGTGTGTGTGTTGTGTGTTGTGTGTGTGTTGTGTGTGTGTTGTGTGTGTTGTGTGTGTTGTTGTGTGTTGTGTGTGTGTGTGTGTGTGACTCTGTGCTGTCTAGGGGGAGGGGTGGACACGTGTCACACAGCTATGCTATGTTTAAGTAGCTAGTCATTTCCATTCCTTGTACATGGTAAAGAAGTACGTGGTACAAATACAAGAAAAGGATCCCCTCCTCCCCCAATCTGTGTCACCTCCCAGGGCAGCGGACTCAGCAAAGTCTTGTGAACTTACATAGAGTTTTTTGTTCCTAGATAAGCATAAAGTGTGTTCTTAAGGTTTGTTCTACAGACTCTGTTCCTCACTCTCATAGAGTGTTCATCTTATTCTCCTTTCTGTGTCACTTATACCGGAGCACTCTTCAAACAGTTATGGGCGTCAGTATTCATTTATTTGGCTATGCTACGGTTTCTTCACTTTGTGTGTGTGTGTGTGTGTGTGTGTGTGTGTGTGTGTGTGTGTGTACACATGCATGGGTGTGCGAGTGCCATGTCATTGCTGGGAGGCGGTGATAGTCAAAGGAGACTTTCTGCTGTCGCATTGTTCCTCACACTGCACGTGGGCTCTGGGAATCGAACTCCATTCTTTAAGCTTGTGCTGCAAGCGCTTTTACCCACTGAGCATTTTGTCAGCCTGCTCTGCCACAGTTTTAAAATAATCAGCATCTTCAGCTCCTTCTATTTTTCCCGATTAAGCCATGAAGGCTGGTATGTCTGGGCCGGTGAAGATGAATGGTTGTCAGGAAGCTGCTCTTACAAAGCCAAGCACATTTACAAGTTGCGTGGATAGAAATGAGGTTCCACCAGATCATACTGGGACTCTGTACCCAGGAATGACCGTCAGTTCCCATTAATATAAGGCTGTGACTCAGTGTGTACTTCTCCCCAAAACACATGCATGGGCGCACGCACGCATGCACAGATGTGCACATGCACACACGTTCATATATACTCATGCATGCCTACACATGGACACACATGCATGTACATGCATGCAAGTGCACACACAAACTCTCTCTCTCTCTCTCTCTCTCTCTCTCTCTCTCTCTCTCTCTCTCTCATATTTAACCGTTCTTTCATTCAGTCCATCCCTCTGGAAGTCTAGTCTGACTCTGCCAAATTGATCCTTTAAAGTAAACCAAATCCTCTCTCATCTTTACTTAAAACTCCCAATTCTCTCCCCTTCCATATGCCATCAAGATGCTGTGTGGACAGACATGGTGGCCTTACCTGCCAAGTGTCACCATGCAGCCCCAACATCAATTGGGAAAACCCTCCTTGTGCCCGAGGAGAGCAAACATTCTTTTCTGCCTTACTTCCCTTCGATTCATTTCATTATCAACTGCTTCTTTCCTCTGTTCTTGGTTTCTCTAACTCCTCATCCTGATGATCCCAGCTGGCAAGCCACTGGGCTGTGATGGTGCTCCTGACACCATCCCCACCTCATCGGGGGTAGACACTCACATGGAGATACTCAAACAATCGAAGGTAAGTGGCTTTCGGTTTTGTTTTTGTATTTGAAGCAGGAGAGACTACGTCACAGTTAAAGTTGCTTATTCCTGCCCAGAACCCAGGTACAACTCCTAGCATCTCCACTGAATGGCTCAAAGCAACCTGTAACTCTTTTTTTTGTTCTTTTTTTCGGAGCTGGGGACCAAACCCAGGGCCTTGCGGTTCCTAGGCAAGCGCTCTACCACTGAGCTAAATCCCCAACCCCGCGGCCTGTAACTCTTACTCCTGGTGATCCAACTCCTTCTTCTGCCCTCTGAGGCACTCACATACATGTGAAGCACCTAAAACTCACATAGGTGCTCACATGCACTCTCGAGAACACACACACATACACACACATGCACACACATACACACATGCACACACACTCACATAGGTACTCACATGCACTCTCGAGAACACACATACATACACACACATACACACACATACACACATGCACACACACACATGCATGCATGCGTGCACGCACACACACA
This sequence comes from Rattus rattus, assembly GCF_011064425.1. Taxonomy (NCBI): domain Eukaryota; kingdom Metazoa; phylum Chordata; class Mammalia; order Rodentia; family Muridae; genus Rattus; species Rattus rattus. Next base: position 147,276,396 of record NC_046158.1, on the reverse strand, counting down.
CACACACACACAATCTCTTTTTTTAAAAAGCATTTTAAAAAAATCCTTTGGCACATGAACCATTTGAGGTTATGAATAGCCACAGACGCTCATTTCTGGCAACTGTATCAACACCTCATATATAACATTTCCATCACTGTAGAGAGCTCTGTTGGACAGTGCTGTCCTGCACCGTGCCTGTGTAACACTGATGGATGGCTTAAATGATCTGTTTTGATGATTTTAGCTTCACTAAGCTGGGAGCTCCACAGGGGCTCAGCAGGGTTGGCTCTAACTTCTTTATTCCCATGTCGTCCCTCAGTAGCTAACCGTTGAGGAAGTGAGTGAGTGGGGGATACATGGATTGAAGAATTCTCTCTAGCACTTGGTGTTGTAATTTGCCCCTCAGTGTCCAGCGGGGGGGGGGGTTCAGAAGGACCAAGCAGTCCACAATTCTACCCATCTACTCTCTCCTCAGTATTCCGGTTGGAAAAGACTAATTCTGCTACCGTTATCACCTGGAAATATTTAAGCCTTCCATGAGGCTGGCCAAACTGCAAAGACTGACCACGACTAGCCTGTGTCACAGTGTGCCGCCAGGACATCCCCCACTCCATTCATGAGAACTCCAGTTAGGTTAAACTCTGTGAACACGCGTAGTCGTGTGTGAAGTACACGGTCTTTGGAGACCTCAGTAGAGAGTGTCCAAGGCACTTTTCCCTGAGACCGTGCCCCGGTATGTGCCTCGATGCCCGCTGCTTCCTAAGAGGAATCGTCCACAGCTTGGTGAATAACTGAGATGCTCAGGCTCAGGCTTGGACTCCTGGGGAGGCCTTGGGAAGCACTGGGTCCCCGCCTTCAGGACCCAGCTGTATGAAGGTCTGTGGTTTCCCCCTGTATCTGAGTGTTCTCACAACTGAAACAGCTCTGTCACTCTGGAATCCCCGTGGCTATTCGGTCCTTCTGATCTCTGTCAAAAGACCTCAGAGGGGTGTGGAGCAGAGGGTGAGTAGAAACTTCACAGGGGAGGGAGAGTGGAGGCTCCCAGGGGTCGAGAGCAGACAATGGCCAGGTAGACTGCCGTGCCAGCCTGCATGTTAAGGAGGGTTTCTACTCTTTCTGAAGTCTCCAGACAGCTTTCCTCGAGGAGCATTTTCCTGTCCAGATGATTGGCAGGTTCACTTGATTGCCTTTTAGGGGAGAGAAACGATGGTATCTCCCCCAACTCCCCCCACCCAAAAGCCCCCAGCTAGATGGTGATCTCAGGAGATTTAGATAGCTATCTGTTAATGGCTTCCTAAGCACTTCAGAGCTCATAGCTCCACTCTCCGCCCTTTCTTCTGACCGATCACAGACCTGCAATCAGGTTTTGTCTTCACATTTACTGGTCGTAAGGAGGAGTCCAGCCCCAACGGCCTCCAAAGCGGCCATCAGTTAACAAGCCAGCTAACAGTTCTGGGATTTTCGTTAAGATGGAAATAAAACGGCTCATTTGTTTACTGTGTTTGTTAGAACACGTCAGTCTCTTTACGGGATTTATCTTTATAGAAGCATGGTTAAATGCATTCATGTGTGTGTGTGTGTGTGTGTGTGTGTGTGTGTGTACACACACATGCGTGTCACGGTGTGCCTATGGTGTCAGAGGACAACGCCCAAGAGAGACGGTTCTCTCCTTCCACCTTGTGGATTGCAAGGATCAAACTGAGGTCATCAGGTTTGTGAGCGAGCACCTCCCCCCTCAGTCACACCCCTCCCCCTCCCCCGCAATGCAAGCATTCGTCTATTCAAACGAGGAGCATTCTCGAACTAGTTTGTTACATTGACTTGTGCAGGGAAAACGATCAGTATCAACTGCTTTTCCTTTTGAGGAAGAAACAATAGGCGAGGCTTCCATGTGTGGCGCCTGGACCTCTCTGCTGTCATTCAGAGCCCGGTCACAGTACCTGTGGATGGATATTCACAACAAGGGATTCTGCCTTGCTGGGAGCCCAAGAGAAGGAAGACATTGTGTCCAATCAGCAGCCCAGCCACTGAGATGAGAGAATTCGAATTGTTCTTTTTCTATTCATAACTGTAGGTGCACGGGGGTGCCTCTGTCTTTTAGGGTGAAACTTTAGCACCTCCCCATAGGGATGGGGTCACAGAAGTATGCTGACTGCAGGAGGTTTTGATATAGATGAAGGGTTTAGATGTAAGCATCCCCCAGGCTGCCGGGGCTGACTTTTAAGGAGATTGGTCATTTTGGTTTAAAGAAGCTCTTTCAGCATATGGAAGTACATCTCTGGAGTTAAATTCATTTTAGCGAGGGAGTCACACACAGGATCAAGTGTGCGAAAGGGAGATTGGATATTCTGTTGGCCTTTAATATTGGAGCTTAATTTTCAGAGATTTCTAGATGAAGTTGAATAACATAAGATGAAAAAAAATGTATTGGTCCATCGCTCCAATATTAACTCAACAAATGGGTCAGCTCCCCGCGTGCGAAGGTCACATGTTTCAGAGAATCTGTAATTTTGATTTTAGATTAGCGTCAGGCACATGAATTCAAAAATAAAGGTTCCCATTTTATCTGCTTCAAGGTTCAAGCTGAGAATTATGCGGGCACGTGATTTGAATGCCGACAGAGAACACGAGAGCTATTTTAAAGGGCTCTCTCACACGTGTCATGAAGACTCTACTAGGTTTCAGGATGATAGGAGTTCAGGTTTCGAAGTTAATGAAAAGGACGTAGCAGGAACTGGCAGAGTTCATAGTGATTTGATATGAATTGCTCTAGACGCTGAGGTTGTGTGTGTGCGCGAGCGTGTGTGTGTGTGTGTGTGTGTGTGTGTCTGTGTGTGTGTCTGTGTCTGTGTCTGTGTGTGTGGTATGTGCGAGCATGACTGCAGTTACCAGTGGAGCCCAGAAGAGGGCATCAGATCCTATGGAGCTGGAGTTACTGCAGTTGGGAACCACCTGACTGGGAAGCTAGGAACGGAACTCCGCCCCTCTGCAGGGGCGGCCGGCGCTCTTTACCTCTGCGTCCTCTCTGACCTGTTTCTTTGCCAATGCCTGTGATTTCACAGCTCACGTTCACACCTCTGCAGCGTCTTCAAAATAAATATGACCATGTGTTGAGACGCGAGGACTTTTAGTAAACCTGGTTTTTTCAAGAACGCATAAAAAGTCTCTGAGCGTGTGTCCGTGTAAGAGAGGAGGGCGTGCATTCACTCGTATATTGGTGTTGTTTGACCAACCTCAACCATGTCACTGACCTTTATCTATCTCTTGGGACCTTGGACAGGGACAGTGCATGCTCACCCTTAGGTAACCGCCCCACCTCCATTCGTCACTCTCTTTGTATGCTTTCCTTAGTAGGAAAGGGGACCAGGCACCATACCGACTCAGTGTAAAACACTTCAGCTCTCTTGATGACCGAAAACAAACTTTTATTAGTTTTGTTCAGTGGCACTGTTAATGCTGTTTTAATCGAGAGCGCAGATAGCTTGGCCTTTCAGCGAAATCTCTGCCAATGTCATCAGTCGGAGCACAGGAATGTCTCCATACACAGTGGGCTCACCAAGGGAGCCATAGTGGGTCCAGACGACGTGCGAGGGATAGCTCGGGTGTGGATTCACGTGCTCGTGTAGACAGAACGTCACGGCTCAGGAGTGGGTGTGCATTTCCCTTGTTAAAAATTATATAAACCTATCACACCAATACAAAAAATTATTTTAAGTCTACCCCCATCTCTCTCCTAAACATTAAAAAAATCAACATGACTAGAAGGAGCACATATGTAAAATATCGGCTGTAGCAATCTCTGTCTGAAAGTGTACAGCCCGTCTTCCATAGCGTTGGCTTCTGCACACATGGAGTTAACCAGCCGTGAGCCCAGGATACTCACCTGACATCGCACCTGCTCTGGAAGGGCGCAGATGTTTTCACGTTGTTACTTCTTAAACAATTCCAGACAACAGCTATTTACACAGCATTTGCATTTTGCTCAGTACTAAGTGTCACCTGGAGGTGATTTGAAGTACCCCCGGGGGATGTGCACAGGTGGGATGCATGTTCTGCATCATTGTCCTCTCAGGACATGAGCAGCCCCAGAACTCGGTGTCTGCAGAGAGCCTTAGGACCCATCTGCTGTGAACACTGAGGGACAGCCATTGCTGTGTTCTATTGTGAACGTTTCCAAAGATGATCGCATGACCCCCACGATTGTGTTTATGGTGCCTAGGGTGACTCGATAATTAAAGCATCGAGATCGTCCCTCATGAGAAAGGAAACCTAGGCTGTTCGGCATTGCCGGTGGTTGTGCTATTTCCCTGAAATGGTTTGATTGTGGGGCTAGAGAGTTCAGATATCCTATGTCCTTGACACATGCTGTGTTAGCTTCCTTTGGAGTCTCGGGCATCTAAAGTCCTGTCTGTGCTGTCTGAAGGGATCCATATTGATCCACCCCAAAGAAAGGCCGGAAATTAAGAGAAAAACCTCCCAGACCAGCGAGTTCATTCAAATTGAAGCTCTGTTTAGGGCGATGTGTTTCTCTTCTGGAGGCATCATTGGCATTTACGTGAGCAGGTGCAGAACTGAGTAAGACAAACGTTGGTATCATCCCTAACCTCGGTGGCCAACAACATTAATGCTCCCAACGTGCCGGCGAGGCTGACATCTGTTTTGTCCGAATCCCTGGGCAGGTAATATCACCAAGCCATCCTTAGTCATTGTCTTGTATGTTTTAGATCTTAGCATGAATCACACATGTGCACACACACACACACACACACACACAGTGCTTTGCAACATCTGTGTTGTTGAACCTCTGTACATTCATTCATTTGTGATTTTCATTGCAATCAGAGAAAAATCAGCAAACAGTGCCATCGATAACCGACCTCAAATGACCCCTGAGAACATTCTGGCTTCATTTATTCCAGAACTGGGAAGAAGGCATTGACTTATGAATTCCAGAAAATCCTGATTCCTGAATGAACACCATTATTTCAGTTTGCTCGTTAAGCTTGCAGATGAGGGGGCCCTGGGTTTGGCTTTGTGGCTTAGGCCGTGGTGTGTGTGTGTGAGTGTGCACGTGCATGTGCGTGCACCAAAGGCTGGGTAGGCTCATTGGCAGAGTGTGCTCTGGGTCTGTACATGGTGAGCAGGCATCTCTGGCTCTCTGTGGGGTATGCCTGGCGCTGTCAGAAACCACAGGAACCACAGATCAATTTAATAGTCACATGGCCAGCTACCGAATGTTCTAGCAGTTTATAATACCTAATGCACTTATCTGATACCTAATGCACTTCATTTGTGGAGCCATAGACTCATTCATTCACTCACTCACTCACTCACTCATTCATTCATTCACCCATTCACTCACTCATTTGCTTATTAATTCACTCAGTCACTCATTCATTCATTCACTTATTCACTCATTCACTCATTCATTCACCCATTTACTCACTCATTCATTCACCCATTTACTCACTCATTCACTCATTCATTCACCCATTTACTCACTCATTCACTCACTTATTCACTCATTCATTCACCTATTCACTCATTCATTCACTTATTCACTCATTCACTTATTCATTCACTCATCCGCTCATTCATTCACTCATTCATTCATTCACTCACTCATTCTTCTTTCATTTATCCAGCATTCTTTGTTCACTCCTATTAACAACTCAGATCTTGCTACCTGAGATAACTTAGACTCAGAATAAAGCAGCAAATAGATGAAGGGCAGGCATTGGTCCTGTAATCTACACTCATTTAACCAATCACTTTTTTTGTTTCCATAACAACTGATTCAATTTCGAGAAGCATCTTATAATTATACAGTGTTCACAGCTCTCGGTCCTAAAATTAAAAGTTTAAAAATGTTACACAACAAGAAAGACTTGCCATCACCTTCCTATCAGAGAGCCATTTAGTCCCCTCCAGGGTGCCATTAGTTCCCTGTACGTCTTCCCATCCACAATGCTGACTTATGTCAATCTATCCATGCACACATATGTCTGTAGGATTTTACATGTGTGTCGTGTGTGCTCCATTTTCTTTAATGACATGTATCGATACACTGTATTTTCTCTTTTTCACTCTGCACGAATCTCTTGGTTAGAGATCAGCTCCTTCCTGCACCCAGATGCATAGTACTTAGCTACATTAAATATTATAGTATTTTAAATCTTCGTGAATGTCATTGGTTTTCATTTTTATTGAACATGGTATTGGAGCAGGCATGTTTGTGCATAATTTTTTAATAACTGAAATTATGAGTTTAAAATGGAGTGACTTTTTATGGCTATTGGAAAATAATTTTTGAATGATAGCCTCGTGGTATTGATCCACACTGTGTTTGAGGCACCTCTGTCTCATGCATAAGGAGAGATGCAGGTATATGTTTGTATATATGTATTTTTGTATATGCATGCATGTATGTGTATGCATGTATGTGTGCATGTATTCATATATGTGTGTATGTGTGTGTATGTGTGTATGTATGCATGTATGTGTGTATGTATGTATGTATGTATGTGTGCATATGTATGTGTGTATGTAGGCATGTATGCATGTGTGTATGTATGTTTGCATGTGTGTATGTATGCATGTGTGTATGCATGTATGTGTGTATGTATGTATGCATGTGTGTATGCATGTATATGTGTATGTATGAATGTATGTATGTATGTGTGTACCTTCATTTGTACAAGAAACTAATCAATGCAGAGCAACTCAATGAGGGACACTGGTGTGGAGGTGGGAAATGGAACAATGGGAACCAGACTGGAGAGACTTCTGAAATCATTTTTAATTTCAGCCTATAAGATTCTACTAATTTTTAAAAGCTTTCTTTTTTAAATTATGAAGTTAAAATTTAAAATTTGATTTGCTGTTATACTGCCATATTCCATATATGGTTTAAAAAGCTTAAGGTTTTATTTCTTAGGCTGGTACTGGGCAGTAGAGTACCGTCCATCTGGTGAAAGGTGACCATCGGAAAGCAGACACGCTGGGGTTGGCCTGGTGGGTATGAGCGAGCGCTTGTCACACAGATGTGGGGGCCTGAGTTCAATCCTCAACACTTACATAAAAGTCAGGCCGGCGCCTAGGCATCTACAACCCGAGCACTGTGGGAGGTGGAGACAGGAGGATTCCATGGAGCTTGCCAGATGCTAGTCAGACTGCAACAGTGAGCAGACTCAGCAAGAAACCCTGTCTCAGGAGTGATGTGTAGGGGAATAGAGTAAAAGCCTGGTGTCCTCTGGTTTCTGAACATAGGTACACATCACACACACACACACACACACACGTGCACACACTCACACATGCACACACACTCACATGCACTCACACATTGACATATACCATATACATGCACATGCATACGCAAACACACACATTCACACACATTCTCACACACACTCACATGTACACACACTCACACACATGCATGCATACTCACACACTTACATGCACACACTGACACGCATGCACACTCATACGCATACTCACATGCATACATACTGGCACACATACAAATACATATGCACATGCAAGCACACTCACAAGCACACATACACACTGAAACACATACATACTCACACACATGCACACTCACATGCACATACACATACACATACATTCACATGCATGTGCATGTGCATACACTCACTCACACCCTGACACACACTTATACATATATACATGTACATTCACATACACACACACACACACACACACACTCACAATATAGATGGCCTAGTCATGGGAGTTGATTGGCTCTAATTGGTGTTTTTGCCTGCTTCTTTGCAGATAATGGAGAAACAGTACCTTTCCCCCAGTTGTCAGTAATTCCCACATCAGCTCCGTTTGCATGCAAATCTACAAGTTTATTTTTCTTTCATTCAAATGTTTTGCTTATATTTTTGACAATATTTGGTGCAGGACTGTTAAACAACCTGATATTTCCCAGCTATTGAAATATTAGAAATATTTAGTGAGGGAGCTTGACAGAGGGGTAAGGTAGGGATGGGGCATTGGCTCATAGAGTCAGATAGGGGTTGGGGGGCGGGGAGCAAGGGTCAGCTTAGAATCCAGATGTTCTTAGTGTTAGGTCCGACATTGTAAGTTTAGAGAGACCTCCGGAGGGAGGCTCAGCGACTAGCTGGAACTATGTGGATGCCTGGAAGCACCCATTTCTCAGAGCCTGCAACCCAACAACTTCAGTAACGAAACACCATGTCCTTTGGAGAGAGGGCGGCCATTGGTATGGAATGTAAGAGGTACCTGGCTTAGCTTTCTTAGGGGTTAATGGGGATCCGGGAGGCCTTGGAGCAGCTGCAGCAGTAAACCATTGCACCAGATGATGCAAATTGTGGCTATGGTGCGCACTGCAGGGAGCTCTCAAACTGTGTAAACAATATGGCCCCCTTTCTTCCACTTCCTGCATTGTTTGGGATACTATGACCCATGCAGGAAAGATGTCTCTTCCAAAGGTGAAGTTCCGCCTTTGACTGAGTTGACATAGAACCAATCTTTCACGGTAGACAACCGTACCAGCAGAGTGAAAACCAAGCTGTGTTATTAGATTCCAATTAGATGCGTTGCTTAGTGAAGGTTCTGAGCTCAAGGTTTCCACCATTGAAAAAGGATATTGGTGATGTTTGGGGACGGGGCTTTTAAATTACTATTACCAAGTGGATGGAATGCTCTCCTTGGCTCAACCCAGGGCTGGCAGTCACTGTGAGGCCTATGGGAATCGCTGCCTCCTCGCACAGCGGAGATGAGACTGTGTGATGCTTTGAGTGGTTTTCTGCGCCTTTTCATGCTTTTAGTGAGGGAAGGGAAAGGCAGAGAATAAGATGTTAGCAGAAGAGGGAAGATCACAGCCCTGGAACGTACGGATGCTCCTCTCCAGGCCCACTTGACTGGCGACTCAGCTGGCCACACATCAAAGACAAAGGTTGTCTACAGCAAAAACTCGTGGGCTTTGAAGAAATGGATGGGGCACAAAAGCGTAGCTCGGCTCCTGTCTCTGAGAGCTTGTTGGCTCTCTCTTATCTGTGAAAGAACTCTGAGGGGCGGCTGTGCGAATGTCATGGCTCTGAGTTTCTGGGATCTGTTTGTGGGGGGAATCTGCCAGATTCTTCTTTTTCACATTTCCCCTTGTGGCACTCACTGCACGAGGCTCCCCTGAGTCCTCTGAACCCTTAAATTTGTGCTTCCCCCACATCTGGCTGCATGGTTGGTCGGAGTTGGCGCTGCAATTTATCAGCATTTTGATCTGAGATAAGCCACCGAGAGTGTCTCGTGATTGTATATTAAGCTTTCATAGTCAGGTGGTAGCTGTGAGAAGCACTGTGTTCCAAGGACCGCTTTTACCTCCCCTGCTTGTGTGCACAGGTTGCCCTCCAACGGAGTCCAGCCTCAGCACTCATTACGTATTGTCTAGGAGCAGCCTCTGAGCTAAATGCATGTGGCAAACACCCTTTGCCCCACAAAACTGAGAAAGCTGGTTGAGCCTGGATTAAGTGAACTAAAACAGGTAAACTGAGGCCACATGTGTTTATTGGCTACGAGACACTGGGCAGAGAAAGGCAGACAGAAACACCAGTGGAATCCCTTGGTTTAGAAAGCTCACAACCTTAGAGACGATTGCAGAGCGCGGGAAACAGGCATGAAGTATTTCAGGTCTTTGAGTGGGATGGATATGGGGTGGCTGGCCTTGGTTGTGCTCTTGATGTTGCAGGAAGGACAGACGGGCAGTCCGTTGAAGAATTGCCCCTATCAGATGGGCCTGCAGGATGTTTTCTGGACTCTCTAATAGCTAGACGAGGGTGAGCCCCCTGTGGGCAGTGTCATTCCTTGGCAGGTGGTCCTACATTGTGTAAAGTGTACCACTGAGCTAGCCAGAGGGAGCAAGTTGGGGAGCAGCATCTTCCAGGGCTTCAATTCCAGCGTTTCAATTCCAGCTCCTGCTTCAGCTGCTGCCTTGGCTTCCTTTGCTGATGGAGCGCTGGAGCGTAACCTGTGAGCTGAGCAAACCCTTTCCTCCCCAAGGGGGTTTATAGAGAAGCATACTAGGATGGCAGTAAAGACAGAGAAGAGGGAAAGAGGTGTGTGTGTGTGTGTGTGTGTGTGTGTGTGTGTGTGTGTGTGTGTGCTCTCATAGACACATGCGCACGCACATTCTCATGTGAGCGAGGTGGGATTTAGATCGGAGTGATGAGAGACTCCCCCTTAGTAAAAGAGGAACATCGATACAATGTTTCAAAGAAGTAGAGAAAAAGAAATACGTGGGAAAATAGAGTGTTACAGACAAGGAGCTGAGGCGGAGTGTTGAAGGACCAGCTGGTACGGCTGCAAACCTGCCTGGAGCAGAGCCTGCGGTGGGAACCCAGAAAAAGACTGTCCCTTGGGGAGGGATTTCCTCAGCCACTGAGAGGACATTGAAGTTTGTTCTGTGGGAGAGACAGGACACTGGAGGTCTCAGAGTGGGCAACTCACGCACCTCGGTTTTTAGTTTAAGACACCACTTTAGAGATAAATAGCTTGAAAATACTACTTGTTCTCAGCTGGTGGTGGGGGAGAGCACCGAGCATGGCCACTATAGCACTTATGACGGCTCTAGAGAGGCTGTGGTGGCGGAGGTGACCAGCAGGAGCCAGGTGTGACGTAGATGGTAAGAGTAAAGATGGCTTTCGTGGCAGGAGAAGAGTGCTTTGAGGAAGAGAGGCCAGTCAGGGATGATGTGGGTTCTTCAATTTGGTCAGTAGGAGGAATGAGAGGACCATTAGCAGAGGTGAGGGAGTGGAGGCTGAGGGTCCTCTGAGGGAAGAGGGGGCCATCCTCAACACATCCATTAATTCAGAGACCCCTGGAAAGCATCCATCTGGGAATGAGCCCGCAAGGAATGGCAATGCTTGCCTTGTAGCAAATGCTCAATAAACTTTAGCTGCCTGTATCACCAGGAAGAATGTTACTGCCCAGGACTTCTTCAGTCAGTCTTTTGTAAGACCTACTGTGCGTCAGTACCAGAGAGGAAAGAGCGATTGCATTCCTGCCTAGGACCTCCTGGGGTGAACGTTAAATGCCTGGCTCTGGGCTGTCAGAGTCCAGACTGTTACATTTCTTTTGACATTTGTCATTTAAAGATGATCTAATCTAGTCTTGTGTATGATTGTGAGTGTGTGTATTCATTTGTGTGTGTTCAAGCATCTATGTGTGTGTGTGTGCATGTGTGTGTGTGTGTGTGTGTGTGTGTGTGTGTGTGTGTGTGTGTAGATCAGAGAGTGTAGAGGTCAGAGGACAGCCTGGACTGACAGTCTTTACCTTCTACTTGTTGGAGAAAGGGTCTCCTGTTCCCCACTGGCTTCAGGGTCCGTGAGCATCCAGAGCTGCTTCTGTCTTTGTCTCTCTTCCCCCTGCAGGGACACTGAGATTACAGATACACACTACCCACTTCATCCAGCTTTACGGAGCTTCTCAGGGTTCTCCTGCTTACGGAGCAAATGCTTTACCCTCTAAACTGTCTCCCCAGTCCCTTAACCTCCCCATATTCTTGTCTTTGTCTGTAAAGCAGGGGCATCCATTTTATTGGCAGAGGGCGGTTTGGCATTCAGTTGACATTAGCCTTCAGTATCAATGAGTCTATAACACCGTTTATTAGTTTCACAAACATTTGCGGGCTACACACCACACGCCAGGAGCTTCAGGAGCACTGAAGACACCATAGAGAAAGATCCCATTTTCCACAGCATAGCAGGGCCAGAAGAGGGAGCAGATGGTGATAAATGGAGAAGGGAGCAGAACCGGGGATCATATATAGATGATCAAAATGCTTGCAGTATAAAGCAGGAGTGGCCAGGAGAGAGATCACGTGGAGCCCTTACAGGAACCACAGGTGCAGCTTTGCATTCCTAGAAGCAACACGAAATCAGTGAGATTAGCTTTAATAGCATTTTTAATCGAGTGCAGCCAAAATATTTTCATCCGAGCATGTGAGAATTGTAAAAATGACTTATAAAGCGTTTATGCTCTTTTTTTTTTCATCCTCCAAGTCCTCAGAAATCTCAGGGTTTTATTGATCCTGAGTGTTTTATTAATGGCTCAGTTTCTACTGCTGGAGATGCTCACCAGGTAAAGATCTGTGTGACGGGTGGCTGGTGCGTTGAGCATTACAGGGCTCGACCGACACAGGGTCTAAGTTGGGAGGTCTGGGAGAGCCGAACTGTTCAGAAGGCTGTGGCTGTGTAAAAAGGTGGGGGTCCCTTTCACAGTAGGCCCTAAAGCAAAGGCAAAGGACCTGGCGTGAGGGAGCGTGCTTTGCGAGGTCATCCGAGATCACAGCAGGACGAACGAAGACAGTCTATGGCTTCAAAAGCTCTCACGGCTGGGCCCTCAAAGAATGGGAAGCATCTACGTGTACTGAGACCCGATGGAAGATTTCAAAGACAGGATCTGGTTACATTCCCAGGGACTGCTGCTGTGCAGGCCAAACGTAAAGGGACAGAGCAGAAGCAGAAAGCTGTTAGACACGTGCCGGGTCCAGCTTTGGGAGACCAAGGACAGCCTGGGGAAGGGATGCGGTAAGTCAGATGACCCAGCAAAGCAGGCCGGAGACAGACGGAGCTGTGTGCAGCAGGGCATTCGTCCCTCAGTCCTTCTGATAACTTAGTTCCTCCAGGTGATCAAAACAACTCACAATACCTTTATTTCTTTATTTAGCATATGTGTATTTTTATCATCAATTCACCCGTTACAGCTCTGTGTTGCTAATACTTGCTTTGTATGTTATGTGTCTTTATGTATGTGTTGGTATGTCTGTACGTGTGTGTAGGTATGTGTATATGTGTGTGTATTTATGTGTGTGTAGGTATGTGTGTATGTGTATATATGTGTGTGTAGGTATGTGTGTATGTGTATATATGTGTGTGTAGGTATGTGTGTATGTGTATATATGTGTGTGTGTGTATTTATATGTGTGTAGGTATGGGTGTATGTGTGTATATGTGTGTAGGTATGTGTGTATGTGTATATGTATGGAGGTCTGTGTGTATGTGAGTTTATGTGTGTGTAGGTGTGTGTGTGTGTGTGTGTGTGTGTGTGTGTGTGTGTGTGTGTGTGTGTGAGCATTTACAGGCCAGAGGTCAACATCAGGTGTTATTCCTTAGAAGCCAACCGTCTGGGTTTGTGAGACAGAATTTCTCATTGGCCTGGAGCAGCTGACCAGGCCGGGCTGCCTTGCAGTGATCCACCTGTCTCTCCTTCCTTGCTGCTAGGGTCACCAGCCTGTTTATGACACTACGTCTGGCTCTTTTGACATGGCATGAATGGAAGTCAGGCCCTTATGCTTGCCAACTGAGTCACCTCTTCTCTAAAATTTTTATTTCTGCCAGGCACACTACTGCACATGCATGTGTGCGCATGCACGCATGTGCGCGCACACACACACACACACACACACAAGTTAAATTGATTTTTTTTCTTTTCTTTTTTTCGGAGCTGGGGACCGAACCCAGGGCCTTGCGCTTGCTAGGCAAGCGCTCTACCACTGAGCTAAATTCCCCAACCCCGTTAAATTGATTTCCGTCATTTCACTGAGCACCGTTATGAAAATGACTCTTCTGGGCAGAGCAAATGGCTTCAAGTTAGGGTGGAGATCCACAGAAACGTGGCTGAAGCCTGAGACTTTTAGGTGTGTGTGTGTGTGTGTGTGTGTGTGTGTGTGTGTGTGTGTGTGTGCGTGCGCTGAAGAAGTGAGAGGTGTCTGATCTGTCTCGGGGTTCTGTAACGGCTGTTGAGAGCGTACCCATATAGCCTGCCTGTGCTGGGCGTTAACAAGGGAGGTTTAAGTGGGAAAGGGTGTCTGGTGCTTTGGTAAGGTCCTCTCCTTCCTTCCCCATCCTTCCTGCCTCTCACACTCTCAGAGTGAGAACAAATGAACAATGATGAATCGAGACAGAGACACAGACATTCATCACGGACCAGAGCAGTCTCCGCTCTGCCCTCTGCATTCTCCCTGATTAAATTCTGTAAGTTGGGAGCATATGCTGGTAAAGACCGAGCTTTAATCACAGAGAGAAATTTCCTTCAGGACAGACTGCTTGCCAACTTTCCCTGACCCCAGCTGCCTCCTCTCTGGGAGACAAACACTGCCCGGAGCCAATCTATGGAGAACTGTCCACTTACGCAGAGATCTGACAACGTCCCTGGGAGTGGTGGAGAGGACCGAGCGGATGCTTTTAAGATGACTGACTTGTATTTTCCTTTGTATGCACTCCTTGTTTGTTCCTCTTTAAACTCCCTGGAAAAGACTCTGCCCTGATAAACAGAGAGATGTGGTTTTTCCCCTGTGGGAGAGTCTTTTATTCTTCCTTTCTAGATAAAGAAGCTTGTGTGTTTGGTGGGGGGAGTCTAAGAAGGAGGGGGAGACGGACTAATGACTTATCAGCCCATGCTCAGACGATCAGGAGTCAGGCCACACTTTCTACTCGATCCTGCAATCCATGTATGCCAGATGACATCTATCTAAAAGCTTTTCCTTTTATTTTGCATGTATATTTCCTTGCATACACACTGTAGGACATGGTGTTCTGTGTCTGTGGAGGCCAGAAGAGGGTATTGGGTCTCCTGGAACTGAAGTAACAGATGGTTGTGAGCTGCCATGTAGGTGCTGAGAATTGAACTGGGCGTCCTCTGGAAGAGCAGCCAGTGCTCTTATCTGCTGAGCCATCTCTCCAGCAGCCCACCTTACAAACACACACACACACACACACACACACACACACACACACACACACACACACACACACACACACACCACAGCCCACACATAGTAGAGTGCCAAATTAAAACCATGCACTAGTACACATTTTAGCTTAGTAGATTCTAAAGGAGTATGTGCCTTTTCATGTTGAATTTCAGGTGATGGTTAATGCATGCTTCTCGGCTAATCTCATTGAAGCAGCCAAAGTTGTAAAACCGGAACTTTGTCAGAGTCCTGGCGTACAGTAGTGATTAACTGGAAAATATGATGTAAGGAGAGAAATGTTGGGGGGCTTTCACAGAGGGCTTATGTGGCACCCCCCTGGCCTGGTTTCAGAGTGAATGTCTCAATCTCAGCTCTGTGGACCATCTCTCCTCTCTTCTTGGCTCACTTACTCTTACGTTGCCCTGGGGGTATTCATGGGATTGGAAGGCTGCCTGGGTTTACGTGATCACTGGGCTAGAATTACTCCCCTCATCCAGCCCTTGGGGGCATAGCATGCTTCCAAATGCAGCCATTGATTCTACTGCTGGGCCTCTGGAAGACAGGGAGGGAGAGAGGGAGGGAGGGAGGGAGGGGGAGAGAGAGAGAGAGAGAGAGAGAGAGAGAGAGAGAGAGAGAGAGAGAGAGAGCGCACAATCCTTCAAATGGGAATGAGTCAGTGGGCTCAGCCAAACTGGATCAACATTTCTGTTCACTGTGACAAGGACAGAGTAGCATGGTGACCAGATTTGTGGTTACCATCTACACTCCAAGAAGCCACGCTCACCTACCTGTCCTGGAGATGCCAGCCAAAACAGCTGACTATACAGTAGAAAGCAGAGAAAAGATTTATTTAGTGTGGCCACATGGGGAACAGGGACAAAGAGATACAGTGACCCCATCCCATCCATCTTTGGGGGGTTGTAAAGTGATGTTAAAAGCAACATAGGGAAGTGCTAGCAAGCTGGCTCAAAAGCTGGGAGCAGGTGCTGCTCCTGCAGAGGACTTGGGCTTGATTCCCGGGTAGTAACCCACGACCATCCACAACCCCAGTTTCAGAGGATCCGACAGGCATGCGTGTGGTACACATACATGCATTCGGGCAACACATTCATAGACATAAAGTGAAAATAAATAAACCTAAAAGGATATGAGAGAGAGAGAGAGAGAGAGAGAGAGAGAGAGAGACCGAGAGACAGAGACAGAGACAGAAACAGACAGAGAGACAGAGAGAGACAGACAAAAGGAGGGAGAGAGAGACAGAGAGAGGCAGAGAGAGACAGAGAGAGAGAGAGAGAGAGAGAGAGAGAGAGAGAGAGAGAGAGAGAGAGAGAGAGAGAGAGAGAGACAGATCATCTAAGCAGTTCTGGTCATGAGACTTTTGAAGAAACTTCAGTTTCTTGGGACCCACCACTTTAAAAGTCTGATAGCTAGAGGACAGCTTAGAATATATTCACTGCTTCCATGTACAGCATCTGTGTCCAAAGACAATCCACGCCACCACACTTTGACCCAAAGGCAGCCTCTCTGAGCAGGACATATTTTTCCCTACAGTGCAGAGCTGAGCTAAACACCCACATCTGCCTTGTCATTAAGCCTCGCCTTGACTGCAGGAGCTGGTAGTGCCTCTTCCCAGCCAGAGGCAGTTCCCACACTTCTCCCTTGAGGTTAGCAGGATTGGAATGATGACCTCTTAGCTCCATGACCTTGACCCAAGGGCCTAATTCTTGGAGGCTCGTGCTGACTCGTGTTTGAAACGGGATCCTGGTGGGTCACCTTAGAACTGCCATATTAAATAACTGTGGTGGTGTTTGGTGCATGATGGGTGTTTCATAAACACCATCGGTGCTGTTTACTAATGCGTTTAGCTCGTTCATGTCTGTGCAACAAGAACGTCCTCCGTCCAAAGGACGAGGTCAGAATGAATGAAGTAGACCAGTGTTCCGCATGTGTCAGCACGGAGAGGAGGACACAGCTCCCACCGCTAGCCGAGCAGCTACCCATGGTTGACTGTTGCTGAGGGAGGAGAGTTTGGTTTTCTTTAAGGACTGTTCCTGACTATTCAAACTTTATTCTCCGACTAGACCAGCACAACTCACGTCTAACGGCTCAGCCATACACCTGCCACACATGTCCCATAGTCTTCGCAATCAGCCCCATTAGCCGGATATCACATGTGTATTGAGGACATTTTACACCCAGATGTTGACAGCTGGCAATGTCTTTGTCTTGTCCCAGGGTGGAGCAAAAGGATGTACCTGGCGAAGGAGCATCCTGGGACTCTGAACTAATGGTCTGCATTAATTCCATTTCTGCGGTGTTTTCCTAGAAAGTAAAATGACACAAAGGGTGGGGAACTGACTGCCGTGCGGCGTGTGCAAGCGTTGCGCTCAATGCCCTGTGCTTCCCTTTTCGTGTTAGCTCTTGTCAGGAAGGTGTTGTCAATGCCTGCAACACCATTTCTGTCACAAATGAGGGGTTGGAGGCAAGTCCATCACAGAGAATTTCCAGCTCCCAGCTTCTATTCTCAAGCAAGGTCTAAGTTTACTTTTTAATAACGAATTCACATCCCATGGGTAGGTAAAATTAAAGAGTTATAAGCTAAGCAAACAAGCCCACACTGAAGCATCCAGAACGCTTCAAGCTGCTTCACAACTGGGGAGAAGCTGGGAGTAAAGAGTCCTCCATCTCCCTGTCGGTCGGTCGGTCGGTCAGTCAGCATCTACAGCCCACACTGGCCTCCAGGGTTCAGCAGAGTCAGTCCCAGAGCTCACCATGATTCATCAGGCTGTGGACCGCTCACCTAACGGTGGGGATGAGCTCAGGGCCTCTTAAACGCCTTAGTTTCTGTCCTTGGCAAACCCTTTGTTCCAGTTGGAGCACTCGTTTAGTGTGGAAGAAACCAGTGTTTTGGTTTTGGAGAACCTGTGCCGAAATTCCTGGTTGGGTTTCTTAGTGTCAGAACTCCCCTTCCACAAAGTAGGGACGGGCACAGTCCTTAACCAGTAGGGCTGCTGTGAGCAGGAGAGAAACTGATGGGTTATCAATACATCGTCACAGATGGGACTAAACCTAAGTGGTTGATACACGGTTGTTGCTCAGAAATGAGATGCGGTTGTTGAAGACTTTGTTCTAGATAGTGCAAAGCTCAAACATCATAGGGTTACTGGCTAATACAAGTGCAGGAGGATGCCTGGGTAGGGATGGCCTCAAAACAGAGTCTTAAGCTGTCTCACAGGGGCAGCCGCCTCTTGCACTGGCACTTGTCGGTTTTCCCAATTTTGGAAAGAAAAAGTGGATGGACATCTGATTTTTTTCTTATGTGAAATTTGACATAAAAGTTTTCTTAATAGGTTGGGGGAGCAAGTAACCCCAAATATCCACAGGGAGGGGACCGTCTTGTGATGCCTGACCCATTGGTTTATTCATTCAGTGGAGTTGGAGAGGTTGATGCTAGTTCAGAAGTGAGCTGCACAGGGTTAGGACAAAAAAGGCCAGTGGAAGGAAGAAGGAAACAGGAAGAGACTCCTGAGGATGGAGAGGAGTGGGCTGTACCTGGATTAACAGTCTCCAGATACGTGGAGGGACTTTAAATGGTTGAAAATGACTGATTACCCCTTGTCTTCTTGAGGCCGTTACAAAGAAAAGGGACTGGAGACATAGTAACATTTTGAAAAAAGATGGGGGAGATTTTGCCGTTGGGATCCCTCACTCAATGGCTGCCAGCTCTTCCCACTCGCTCTTCACTGCGGACAGGACATGGTGGCAGGACTGCGGGTGCTGACTACGATTGCTCTGGCCCTCATCTGCCAGGACCACAGCAGGTGTGGGACACCTGACTTGAGGTGCAAGCGTCCTGGTGGCTTTTCCCCTGGGAAGTCTTACATATTCTTCCTGCCAAAGAATTTGAAGTTATTTTAAATTGTAGGGAGCATTGCCTGGCAACCACGGTGGCGGGCGGCGCAGCTTTCTGAGAGAAGTTTTGCATTTTCTCCTGCTACTGCAGGGGAGTCAGGAAAGAGCATGGAAGACAAGGTTGCTAGAGAAATGAAAGGACAACCGGTATCTCTCTGGGGCCGGAGGTCACCTAAAACTGCTGTCATAAAGGATGGCTGGTATGTGGTCCCTGTCAGAGGCAAGGGGGACTGCAGTCCAGGAACTCTGAACTGTGTTAATCTTGGCTTTGCTTGGTGTTTGAAGTGAGCTGAAAAGAGCCTCCTTCCTTCCTTCCTTCCTTTCTTCCTCCTTCCTTCCTTTTCTCCCTTTCTTCCTCTTTCCTTCCTTCCTTCCTTCCTTCCTTTTTCTCTCTTTAAAGAATTAGCATTTTATTTCATGTTCATGAGTGTACGCCTAACTGAATGCATGTGTACCACAGGCTTGTTGCCTAGGAAGGTCAAAGAGAGCAGCAAATGCCCCAGGACTGTAGTTCTGGCGACTGCGAGCCAGTATTTGAGTTTTAGGAAATAAACTAGGATCCCCCTGCACTGCTGAGCCATCGCTCCCGCCTCTCCCACTTTCCTAGAGTCACAGGCCACACAGCGTTCTGTAGACGTGATTTCAGGCGCAGAATCTGGGATTATTACTGATTTGCTTTCCTTTTTAAAAATTTTTTATTTTTACTTTTTTTTTTTTTTCGGAGCTGGGGACCGAACCCAGGGCCTTGCGCTTCCTAGGCAAGCGCTCTACCACTGAGCTAAATCCCCAACCCCTTATTTTTACTTTTTATGAGGGAATTTTATTGTCACCCAGGATTGATCTGGCATTTGCCCTATAAGCCGTTCTGGTTTTGACCTTGAATTCAGTGCAGTCCCCCTGCCTCAGCCTCCAGAGGACTGGGATTAAAGGCACGAGGCACAACGCTCAGCTTGCTTGCCTGGTTGTAACACCTGCTTCTTTTACCTGGGAGAGGATGGCCACAGATCCAATAGAAAACCTGCTTGGTTTCTTCCTGTCTTCAAAGTCAGTCCAGGTTCGTCAGCTACTTGCTCAGGGATCTGACACTGAGCTGGGCAGAGCTCCCCGGGGTGAAGCAGGTTCCCTGAGCTCCAGCTGCAGCACTGAGGATACCCTTCCACACTCAAGGACAGAGGGTGTCTCTTTGCTGTCTGCCTTTCCAATGTGTGTGTGTGTGTGTCTGTGCATGTGTGTGCACATTTGTATGTGTATGTATGTGCATGTGTGAATAAGTATGTGAGCATGTGAATGTGCATGCATGTGTGTGTACACATGAATGTGCATGCATGTCTGCATGCATGTGTGTACCTGCATATGCGTGCACATGTATGTGTGTGCATGTGTGTGTGGATATGAGTGTGTGCATGCACACATTTGTGTAAGCATGTGTGTGAGTGTGTGTGAATGTGTGTGTATATGTGGAGTGACTCATAAAATAGGGACTCACCAGAGGGTGTGTTACTGGTGTGACTGTGTTGTACTCCTAGGCCTTATCCATCTGAAAGCATTGGTCAGTTGGCATCTCTGAGGCAGGGCACGCGTTCATGGGACACAGGCAAGAACGAGACAAGAAGAGCCTGCCCTCGAAGTGTTCCTTTCGAGGTGATTAAATCTCTCCTGGGAAGAGAAGGGAATGAACCTTAACACTCTGCATTTTATTCTTTTTATGAAGTAGCTTTTCAGGCCCGGCTGATCCCCGCAGTTTTGGGCACGTCCCAGGCATAGCATGAGTCAGCTGCTGGCTTGGAGGGGAAACCTTAGTCTTCTGAGATGCTCTTTGGTGACTCTGTTGGGAATGTGTCATTGGTCCCGCCCGTGGTGTCCTTTGTTCTGACTCCTCCCATGAGTTGCCCCTTGAAGTCTCCTCACTCCCACTGGGAACATATGCTGCTCTGATATTTCATGATTAGCCTTCATCTGCAATTAAAGTGTGGCTCAGTCTCAGTGCGGAGGTAGAAGCAATGCGATAAATGACAAGGTTAACAGCTCTGGAATACCCTTAGGCTTCTGTGTCGCCCCACTCCCTCACCCCCTGTGGTAACGTTTGCTCGAGGTTTACTTAGTGTATTTGCAGATGATGTCTAGGCATTTATACAAATACATAGAGGCCTAGGAATGCAGTCATTTGGAGTGTGAATTCTTTTTTATGTGTTCAGAGATAGCGTCCCACTATGTAGCCCAAGGTGACATAGAATCTGTAATCCTGATTTAGACTCCTCTGGGCTTGGATTGCAGGCCCACATCCCCACTCATGGCTTGGTATGTGCATCCTCTTTGAAAGGAGCATCCTCTATAGAATGTTCCAGAAAAAAAAATACATAGGGAAATCTCAAGTATACCCTACAATAGAGTGAGTACCGCAACATTGTAGCAGTGAAAAATTCAACTTGATGCAGCCAAGAGACTTCTGAGACCATATCCTCGGTTGAGAATTGAAACATTGTCTAGATCAGGTTGGCCTGTAGGCATGTTTGTGGGGGATGGTCTTGGTTATTAATTAGCAGAGGTTGGCCCACTGTGAGTGGTGCCATGCCTACACAGGTGGTCTAGTGTTTTATAAGAGAGATAGCCAGGCAGGAGCCTGTGCACAAAGGAACAACAGCCTACCTCTGTGGTTTCTGCTTGGGCCCCTGCTCAATGGTAAACTCCACCCTAGATGTGTAAACCAAATAATCCTTTTATCCCCCTACATTGTTTTCGGTCAGGGTTTTTGTTGCCGAAACAGGTTTGCAACTGGAGTCATCCACTAAAGAGGGGCCTTTAAATGACAACCAACTAGCTAACCTGGCATTCCCGGGAAACTTGTTTTCATGCATTTTCAGGATGCTTGAAGCCGTCTTTCTTCCCTGGCTCCTGGCCAACCCTCCTCATCGGAGTTTTTCAGCCAGGTATCTTTTTTTCTCATCTTGTTTCTCTCCCCTGTCTAAGAATGCTCGCGGTTACAATGGACCTGGCCAGACAACCCGGGAAAATCTCCACTCCAACACCCTTGACCTAACCCCACCTGCGAAGCATCAGTTTTCATTGTCAATGCAAGACACGTCAGGCTGAGTACAAGGCGATACGTCTGAGACAGATGTCATTGGCTGTAGTCTGGAAACAGATTTGAGTTGTCTTGGAGGCCACATTCCACTGTTGGTGCTGTCTGGTGACACCCTAAGCTTTGGGGTTGCTAGAAGGAACCTAGTCATCTGTTAAGATGTTCCAAAAAATTTTACCTGAGTGGTCCCTAAGATTTAGGTCAGATACAGGGGAGAGTGATAAATGGCTATTAAGGGACTAATATGGTCCAATGCTTTGGAGCTGTAGCATTCCAACTCTCCAGTCACAAGGTTCCTGTCAACCAGTCTGTGTGCAGAATGTTTAACACACAAGTGGCATTTCCAGGGAACTTCTGTTAATAACAGAAAAGTATCACTCTCCTGTCTCCTGGGATTAGAGTGGAGACGTCTTTGAGGAGAACCTCTTCTTTCTCACAACCACACAGCACACCCACAACTGAACTGTCCTTTGAAACCTGATCCTTGGAAGTCTGTCAATTTCAGTTCAGACGGAACTTGTCAGTTTGTAAGAGTGTGTTCCCTCTTGATTAATCCTGTTCAGAAAGTTAAATTCCTAAGTGCAGTCATTTGTTCTATTGGTTGCCAACGAATAAAGTTGAATTAATGGTAGTCCATGGAAGGTGTGGGCAGCAACTGGGAATTGAGCATGATGTGCATCTCGGAGGGAGAGCCAAGCTGGCCAGAAACCCAGGCTAGCCCAGGGATAACCTGGACTGCTTCTAACCAGCTGGGTTTGTCCAGAGCAGGCTCAATGCAATCTTGTGGTGCAGAAGTACTTTGGACTTCTTTGTCTGGGTGCAGCTTCTGACACAACCCATAGCTTTCTGATTCCACACACTGCTCACTCTCCACGTGAACAGGGAAAGCGTAAAATGATGTGGGTGTCACAGTAAAATGTTCACTTGCAATGTGTCATGCACCAGAAAGCTAAAGGTTGACAACGTCTCCGGGTGCAGCTCCTGTCTCCTTCCCTACTTGTGATTCCTTAAGAACGTAGGTAGAAATGTTTGTGGTTGTGTAATGGTGTTAGAGCTGGGAGAGGAGCTGTGTTTAAATATGCATGCTGGGTACCATTGTCAGCCGTGGATACATATTTCATTGCGGTAGGAATATCTATGGACGTGCTTCTGGTGCGGGGGTGGCTTTTCAAATTCAAATCAGGATTCTAATTCAGTCTTAGAGAGAACTGAGCAACATTGTTTCAATGCTCCCCTCTTAGGAGATAGTAAGGGTGTGTTCTGCAGCTCTGTTTTATTTATAGAGGCTCTTGCAGCAGATGGAGAGACACCAGAAAGGGAAGGAGCTGGTTTAAACTTAACCCTTTGGAAACTCTCAGCTCCACCTCCTCCCGTTCTAATTGACTCGCATCTGAGGGAGACGGTGCAATAGCTGCTTTTGCAACATTCTCATTACGGCTTTCTTCACCTTACAAACATCCCGGTCCCTCCACGAGACGGACCGATGGATATGGTGGTTTGATGTTGGGTGCATGCTCACGCTGACTTAGGATGTAGCTGCGATGTGGCTATCAATATAGATTTGCCTTTACTTATTCGATCAGGACATGCACACTGCGACATCGGGGCTTCTTTTACTAGACTGGCAAGTATAGACTTCTCTCAAAGAATGTGTGGCCTAGAGTAGACCTAAGCCTTATCTTATACCAAAGTCTTTATTATTAGTTTTGAAACAGGGTTTCACATAGCTCAAGGCAAACTGTAGCTCAGGATGGTCTTGAACCTATGATCCTCCGGCCTCAGCTTCCTAAGTACCGAGAGTCGAATTTAACAATGATGTCTTTAGCATTCTTGCACCGTATTGTACCCTGGCATTTCAAACTGCCTTTCCTCAGAGTGATTCTCCTTCCCTCAGACTTGAAAGTCCCTCCTATTCTCAAGTCTTTCTTTTTTTTTTTTTTTTTTTTTTTTTTGAGCTGGGGACCAACCCGGGGCCTTGTGCTTGCTAAGCAAGCACTCTACCACTAAGCTAAATCCCCAACCCTCTCAAGTCTCTTGAAGCTGCTTCTTCAACTCTAAATACAGCCACATCTTTAGAGCCCTGCATTTATGCTAGTCTACCAAGTTCTTCATGTTTGAGGATTCAAATAATATCATGGTATCTAAAATCCCGAAAGACTTAGTAACATGTACTTGATTAAAATATGGCTCCCCACCCGTGTGTATATTGTCTGCCTGCTACCTTAAAGATTTGCTTCCTAACCCTTCTGTCTCTTGTCATAACTTGGCTGCCACAGGGATAACTCACTTGGGCTAACCTGGCCTCAGTTTTTTTTTCCCTCGAAATAATAGGTAGAGGTGTGGGCTATAGCATATATCAAATGCTATTTTGCCTATGCATGGAATGGGAGGTTGGTCTTCCGGTATGATTTAGGCAACGTGAGTTTGAATATCTCAGCCTCTGTGTAGTTACATAGGCTTAGACTAAACTCTGGCTTTGGTATTCAAAAGCCTCTGTGGAGGAGACTCAGCTATTCATTTTGTATTTCTGAGCTTTAATCTCCTTGTTCGTATAACAGGACAAGCACAACCTTTCCTGGACAGGAATGAGTGTGTGGGGAGAGCACCGAGGTGTCCCTGGTGGTCTGCATGGCTCCGTAATGGATGTAATACAGCCTTCACAGTAGATATGCTACAATCCTAGTTATCCACGTGATGGCGTCAGAGGCGGGCACTTGGGAGGTTGCAGGAGCATTGAGTCCTTAGGAACCACGTGGCAGCCCTTGTGAAGGAGGCTCAAGGACCTTTTCTTACACGTGGTAACATTTCCCAGAGCTGTGAGAGGTAACTGGTGCTGCTTGTAAACCACTCCGTCATAGCATCTGGTATGGCAGCCCAAGTGGACAAGGCCCTTCTCTCGGATCTTGGTGTGCACCAGGTCCTCGGTTAAGCGGTTCATGTGACTCTCAGTGACACCTCCATGATAGCTGCTACCAGATCTTACTTTGCCACTAGGAATTTGGGGTTTAGTTCGAGTCTACCCAGGAGTCAACATATCTAGATCTCCAATGTAAGTTGGCAGATTTTCAAAGTGTGTTATGTGTTAGTTAATACTTTATTTTTTTGGAGTCTTACACTCTGATCTTTAATCTTTTGTATCAAGATGGTGGATATCATGAAAGGGATAAGGGGGGGGTCAACAGTGATGGCTCAGTGGGTAAAGGCTCTTGTCCCTCAGCCTTACATCCTGAGTGCAATCCCTCGGATTCACTTGGTAGAAGGAGAGAAATGACTTCCACAGCTTTTCTCTGACCCCCACACGCCCCTGAAATGAATAAATATACTATATTTTGAAAAGGAGACATAATATATATATTGGATGTTTAGTTCCTGTTTCACAGTAAATGTTTAAAAAACTGGACATTTAATATTAGATTTGTGCAGTTTTAATCTATGAGTGATAATTGTTATTGATTCTGTTTCTATTATTATTGTCTTTAAAATTTAGCACTCCCCCCCCAACTTCTGAGGATGTATTCTTCTCTCTAAGGATACAAAATTTGCTAGTTACTATGTTACAAGAATAAGGGAAGGACAATACTTAGTAGCATTCTGAGGAGGCAGAAATACACTCTGCATTTGGGTCACGGTTCAAGTTTGAATGTAACCTGTTGGCAGATATTTCAAAGAACTAGTTTGCACTTTAAATAGATGCCATTAAGTTTGCAGCGCCCTCATGGGATTGAAATAAATGACGGGTTTGTAACCATCTTGGAGGATTTACCTCTTTGCTGTGGAATAGACCATTTCCCCTTTTGCCTCCCAGTGAATACTTGATTGGGCTTTAAGGAGATGTGACACCTTAGAAATTGCAGATTGTCTGTGGCCAGTCTGACCCAGAGCTTTCGGAAACACCCATTTCACCTTCTCAGGAGAGAACCTTGTTGAACGTTTTGGCCTTCGGCATAGTAGGCCTTTACAAGTGTGGTACACAGAGCTGCCCGCCGAGGGAACTGGACCATCTCTTCATCATACATTTAGGCTCTCTGTGCATACATTTAGGCCTCTCCTTTTCCTGACAGGGTTGTTTGGAACCAAAGGCATGGAAGGGAATGTACCGCCCACCTCCTCCTCTCTATCAGCCCTTCCTATCTCAGCCAAGGGCAGCTCTCATCACTGCGGTGGGGCACGGCTTCACGCCTTTTTACGTGGTCAGCTTCTCTTCTTGTACTTCCACCAGTGCTCACTTCTGGTCAAGAGGATCTTTGAAACTGTTCGAGTCTGGTCCCTTGCTCAAGATGCCCCGCATTTCACATTAGAACTTCACATTGCTATCTAGAGCAAAACGCAGTGTCTGCAGGTGGGCTCTGATGGGTCGGTGGCTCCTTCTCAGGTTTTCTCTCCTCTGTCACCCCGCCTCTTCCTAATCATGGCAGGTGCACGTTGCCTCTGCACCTTGTTGTGACTCCTTTCTCCCATGCATGACTCAGTTTCCTGCCTTTTGTCACTGGCTGGCTAGTTCAGTGATACCTAGCAGAGAAGCTCTGTGCACATTCTCAGAAATGTCGTGTTCTCATGGTCCTCATTCCCCGTCACCCAACCCTGTGTCACTCATCACCAGTTGTGGCCTTTTAAAGCATGTGACTTCTGGTGATAAACACGCGGTGTGCTGTTCCACCTGAACCCTCTAAACAACCTGGATTTTCTTGATACTGACTCCCAGGTTCCCCAAAAGATCCCATAGATGAATTCCCAGACTGCCCCTATATCAGATTCCAGCAACCTATAGGGCTCCCAGGCATCGAAGTGCTTGTGTTTAGCTTACTTCCAATTTGAGGGTGTCTTGTGGGTCCCCTTTCAGGCTCAGCAGGAAACTCTCTTTGCATTCCCTGAATTATTGGTAAGGTCAAGCCTCAAGAATGGCCAGATGGAATAAGTGCTCACGGCTGGTTCTGACAACCTTAGGTGTCCCATGTCCTCTCTGGCGTGCTACTTTGTCTCTTTACTAGCCCAGAAGCTTCTCGATTCCTGTCATTTAAGAGTTTCGCAGAGGTACCATGACGGTGGCAGGCCTGATGATTGTGTCATTGATCACTGGTGATGAACTTGATGCCCCATCATTTGTTTTCCTCCCCCCGGAAAGGCATGGCTGTGGCTGAGAGCTCTACATCTCAAATGGTCAAGTTGGTTTCTCTGGTCCCCAAGTGTCAGGTGAGGATAAAAGGAGCTTGTTGTAGGCAACAAGAGATGCTTTGGGTACCCCTGTCATTTAGGAAGTTTCAGGAGTTTTAGGAGCTCTGTACCATGGGTTGGGGAACAAAGTGGGATACACATCACCCCAGTCTGCCTGCTTCACCTTTTACTGAGGTGCCGATTATAATTAAAGCCCATAGAAGTCAGTTACAGTGTCTGTGACGTCACACACAGTCCGTTTGAACTTCCCTCAGTTAACAAGCCCATTAATTTATTTAACAGTTAATAGAGGTCACCAGTGCCTGCCCACAGAGGGTGAGCACGAGTAAATACACACATACACACTCCTCACAAGCAGGGGCAGAGGGGAAGGGCGGAGCTGCTCCTGAGGGCAGTTTGTTTCCTCCTATGATGCCACCCCCTTTTTTTTTTTTTTTTTTTTTTTTTTTCTTCCTCTTTCTGTGGTGATTTTGCCAGGCTGCTCAAAAGAATTTCCCAGGCAAGTCTGAATGGGTTTTTCTTTTTCTTTTTTTTTGGGGGGGTGGGGGAAGGCGGGGCATGTAAGCCACCGTTTTATTTTTGCTGAAATTACAGAAAGGTTCATTACATGTCACATTCAGATTTTCCAACTCGATGTGTGTTGACGCATCTGTAGGTTAAATTAAGCCAACTTTTAAGACACTGATTTCTCTCTTCGGTGCTGATCCCTACTCCCCCCTGTAGGCACCACTGTTCCAGGTTTTAAGCCCCCAGTTCTATTGTTTCGTTCATTAAGATTCACTCAGCCCCATCTGTCTCTTGCAAGGAAACAAAGCGAGGCTCCCTTTTGAACCTTCCTCTCCACTGGGTTTGATGGGGTCAGATTTCATTCCCTGTGTTCGGCAGAGGACGTTGGATGGTGATGGCTGTTTAGAGAGATTTTTGCCTCTGAGGGGCTTTTCTCTGCATTGTGATGGGTCCCCGACAGCTTGGCACCCGGGTCCAGAGAGCACTGTAACCGGTGACTATTCAGGGCAGAAATCTATTTGTGCCTTTGATCAGGAGCTGGCGGCCTGGGGTGCCGGCTGCCGAGTGAAAGAAAACCTGGAAGGCTAGAGAGTCCCCTGCAAAGGACCTTAGAAATCACAATTGTCTCCTCGGAGTTCAAACTTTCTTACCACGGACTCCTGGTTTCATTACGAATCAAATAAGTGTCTGGCAGAGAGCAAGAATGCATGGCTATAAAACACACACAAAAACCAACTTGAGAACACAGAAAAGACACCCAATTGCTGGAAGTTCCCTAGAGCTGTGTAATTAAATTAAATTGTGTTTTCCAGAATTACCTGGAGCGATTCCATCTTCCAATAATAGACAGCTCTTTGCTCGCAAGGCTATGTCTAAACTCACAGAAAAACAAAACAAAAAAACCCCCCAAAACCCAGCAGGGTTGTCCATCATGGGAAAGCAGCCAGCCCCCTCTCTCCTTTATCAAACATCACCCTGAAAGGCCAGGGCAATTCTGCATTCAGGAGCAAAGGCACTTTAGCATCAATTGCTTGCCACAAACAGGTAATGTCTACGGAATAATGAGACTTGATTCGGCATAGACGGTGTTTACCGAGGCACAGTCCGCCTGGCTTATTATTTTACTGAGAGGTGGCTCACAATCGTCCAGCCTTCTGTATCAGTCTGATAAGGATAATAATTGTACCTTAAGCAGAGGAAGGGCCCACAGGGCTTCTCTCATCACTATTTCTCCACAAAGCGTAAGGCCGTCATAGTCATAACCCGCAGGAAGTCAGAGCTTGGGGCTGTGTGTGCTAGAGGAAGGTTTCCTTATTTGAATGATTGCTGTTCTAGTCCTAATGGTCAACCACGGGATATGTGCTTTAAACCTTTTCTTTTTGGGGTCTCTTTTTGTAGGTTTTCTTCCTTCCGTGTGCATTTGTATGTGGTGGGTGCCTGTGCATACTGCTTCCCCTGTGTGCATGTTTATGTGTGTGCACATGACAATGGAGACTGAGTCTTCCTTGATCACCATGCAACTTACTCTTTGAGGGAGAGTCTTCAAGTGGAACCCTGGGCTCACCCAAATGGCCAGTCTCCATTGCCAGCTTGCTCTTGGGATCTGTCTCTACCTTCTGAGGCTAGAATTACATGGGCTGTTGGGCTCACAAGGCCAGAGGTCTGGGACCCTAACTCTTGTATGCCTGGTAAACACTTCAACCTGTTGTTTTTATTTGTGTATGTGTGTGTGTGTGTGTGTGTGTGTGTGTGTGTAATTTATTACATGCATAGCCGTTTGGCCTGATTGACAGTCACCCAAGCTACCCAAGCAGTGGCTTCCCTGTATGTGGTCTCATCCCAAAGAAGATTAGATATAGACCAAGATTCAGCAGAACGAATGTAGATTTGTGGAGAGTAAAATGAGAAAGGCTTTCGGATAGGAGGGCTTCCATTGGAATTACACCAAACTGCTGCCCTGCCCAGTGTCTGCTTAGGAGTTTGGGTGGGGATTCAAAGGAGATCGAGGTCAGTTTTATTGTGAGAGGTCACTTTCAGACACAGGAACTGAGACACTCCTGGGCCCAACAGGAGACTGGTCACATGGTACTCGTTCTGAGGGGCGTGGCCACCGGCAAGGCCTGCTGGGCACCAGCCTGTGGAGAGCAAGTCACAGTCGACCCTTTGGGGGTGGGGCTGAGGAAGGAGCTGGGGTATCCACTTGCTTCCACCTTTTGTGGACTGTGAATCAAGACGTTCTTCGTATCTGCTTATGTGGATCTGTGCTGCCTGCAGGTTTTAGCTTCTCCCAAGTTCCTTTTTGCTTTGGTATGTAGTCATTTTCTTTAGAGAGACTGGTGCATATTCACAGGTAAGAGAGCTTACCACTGTAAGTGTAAGTTTACAGGAGAAGTCTCCAAGATGACCTGTTTGTTGGGGATTTAAATCTCATCCTGCGTCTAGACAGAACACACCAAACCAATGAGAGAAAACAGAGTAGAAAAGAGGAGGAACAAAGGCCAGCCATGAGCACATGGAGGGAGGGGGGATGGGGAGAGAAGGGACAGGGACAAAGAGGGCACGAGAGCAGAGAGAAGAGAAGAGAAGAGTAGAGTAAGAGTAAGAGTAAGAGAGCGAGGAGGGGCCAAGCAGCCCCTTATATAGTCAGGCACACCTGACTGTTGCCAGGCAACTGTGGGGCGGAGCATACTGTGGGGGTGGAGCTTAGACAGAGTACCAACACTGTTTATCTACCAATTGTCCCCTATTGGTAAATATTTCAATTAGACCACCTGGTTTCCTATTTCAAAATATCAGTAGAATGAACACAGCCATTCCGAGGTGCACAAGAAGAACTAGCTTTCTGCCTGTGGAATGGCTTGAATAGCCTCGCGGTGCCCCATGGAGCTCATCCAAACCGCATTTACGTCGGTTCCAAAGACCCGGATGCAACTTTCTTTCCAGGCCTAGTCCAACCAAGGTGGTGGCTTTTCCCTGTGGTTTGCTGATTTTTACCTTGCGGAGACTATGACTCACAACTCTCCAAGTCTGCACTACACTATTCGCTTGCAGCCAAGTTTGTGGCGCATCCTTTATAAGAATTTGAAATGATATTGCTACGTTGTATCATTCCCCGGACTGCATTGGAAAAGCCTTACCCGGAAGTGGAACGCATGGGTTCAGAAGAGTCTTGAATCCACTTCCGCCCTAGCTGTAGGACCTCGGCGCTGCTGAGGACCAGAAGAGTAAAGCTGTGGTAGAACCTGGATGACAGCCAAGGAAGCTTTGAAATTCTGGGTGACTCGAGAGCTACGTCACCACAGATGAGATAAGGAAGGATAAACTGATGTTATGGCGGGCAGAGAGCACTAGCTTGCTTTGTCTCTTAACTCACTGGGATTCTGATGCATTCACGGTCCTGCACGCTTCAATAGCTCCCCTCTTGGCTGCTTCTCCCCCACAGTAGATGGATGGAGGAAGCTGAACTCTCCAGGCACAGGGAACTCAAAGGCAGTTTGGGCTGCATTTACTACTACCACATCATAGGGGAACCGGGGTCCAATTAGTGTCTGGCGAAAAGGCTCCCACTTTCTTCACATCCTTTCTGGAGGCAAGGGCGACTCCAGCCAGACTTTTTGGAGACAAGTTTCAAAGAAAGCACCAAGAACGGATTTAGATGGAGGCTGCTCACGCTGCTCCCGGCGCGCGGGGTGGGGGTGGGGGTGGGGGCTGACTCAGTTCCAAGCGCTCTTTCTTTTTGTTTCTCCAGGCCACTCGGGAGTTACTTCTTTCCACATCCACAGCCATCCAATTACTATGTGGGAGTAGAGCAGGCAGTAGGCCTTACCCCTGGTAGCACCAGAAGTCTTGGGAGGCCATTAGGTGTCACCGTGGGGGCGTGGCTTCTTTATGATGGAGATCAGGAGTCAGTATTCTCCAAGTGCAGGTGCAAGGGCCTCTCATACACTCAATCTCTGCAGCGAATATTTATTTATTGCCTACAGGATGAACCGCAGTAGGCTGGAGTTGGGGAAAGGGAGGTGGGGAAGAGAGACGGACACTTTCTATTCATTGTACAGTGACAGTGGCTGACACTTATTAAACAGCTAGTCAGCCGCCCAGACTTTATTCTAAGATGCTGTTTATCCTGGGAGTCCTTTGGATCTCTCAGCCAATGAGGGAGGGACTGAACATCACAGCTATCCCAGAAAGGAGAGAGGTTAGATAATCTGCTGAGGTCCACTCAGCACGGGCATTTTATAGTTTTATTGCACTGGCATATGTGTATGGTGTATGTTCACATGTATGTGTCCAGGCCAATTGGTGGCAGGCATCTTCAGTTGTTAAGCACCGTGGGTGTGACAAGCAGAATCCTCACCTTTAGGGGAATGAAGATAGGTGTAGCTTAGTGAGTAGCCTTTGCTCAGGAAGCAGGGAGCTTGGGTTGATCCTGTGTACTGCATGAACTGGAAATGATAGCGCTGGCATTAATCTAAGAAATTTCGAGGTGGAGGAGGGAGGATCAGAAGTTCAAGGTCATCTTCTGCTACATAGCAAGTTGAAGGCCAGTCCATGCTGTCTCAAGGGGAGAGAAAAGAGGAGGAAGAAGATAAGGAAGAGGAGAAGGAGGAGGAAGAGGAGAGGAGGAAAACAAGGAAGAGGAGGATGAAGAGGAGGAGGAAGAGGAAGAAGACAAGGAGGAGGAGGAAGATGAGGAGGGAGAGTACAAGTAGGAGAAGGAAGATGAGGAAGAGGAGGAGGAGGAAGAGGAGGAGGGAGAAGAGGAAGAGGAGGAGGAAGAGGAGAAGTCGATGGTATAGGAGGCTCTGAGTGGCCCCGGCTCACAGCTTGTCTGAAGTCTTTGAGTTGCATGAAGTGTTGAGATTTTATGTACCGGCTACTGCCACTCTGTTTTTTTCCTTCCTACTGACTGATCCTTACCTTTCTTGTTTCCCATGCCTGGGCGGCTGACAGTGGCTTTCCTATCCATTCTGCAGTTCGGGCAAACTGCCAGGAGATGCTGAGAGCTGCAGTTTGAATGGCACTTCCTCTAGCTTTGTCGGAACCTCCTGGCCAAACTAATTGCTGCCACCTGAGTTTGAAAAGTCTTTGAAGTTTCAAATATTTTCTCTGGGGACCGCGGGCTCACCATGGCTTGGAAAGCAAGTTGGTGTCTGTGTGAACCTGACCTTAAAGCTGCCTCTGCCTTGTCAGCCTGCTCCTTCGCCTTGATGTTTCTTTTCCAATGTGCGGAGTCTGTTGCTAGGCTCTCGTCAGGTGGGCACACCTGGTGTCAATGCAGCCCCGCCCATCAGGTTATGGCTTTAACTGAGAGGAGGCTTCTTTTGTTCATCATCTTCTTGGCCTCCATACCGTTTGCATTTTAAGTTCAGAATCACTGTAGCTCATTTCTGTAGTGAGGATTACCCTGTGTCCCAGGCATATCTAACAGCATTCCGGCCCCCTGTCACCAGTTACCTGCAGGACCTCCCTCCTCGTCACACACAAATAGGTATTTAGGCTTTACTACTTAGCGCTTCCCCTGCAGTCACAAAAAGCATTTCTCGTCAGCAACTCTGTGTCATTCAGATGCACTGTAGCCTTCTATTTCCCTGGCTCTAGTCTAAAACAGTTGGTGAGAAGTTCCAAAAATAAACCATTCATGAATTTTAAATTGCGCTCTGTTCTTGGTAATTCGACAGGATCTTGTAAGGCCCAGGAATCAGATGGTCACATCACATCCACAAGGACAGGAGACAGATGAAGACAGTGTTGCTCAGTTCCTATTCATGCAGACAAGATCCCAGCCTAGGGAATGGTGCCACCCACAGTGGTTGTACCTCCCCCTACATCAATTAACATATGAAAACCCCACAGCCACGCTCAGGGGCCTGACTCTCAGATGTTTCTAGATTCCGATGAGTTGAGAGTGAACATTGACTATAGCAGTAGTCCCTTATTGAACAACTCAGATGCCTTGATACGGAAGAACCTGGGCTCAGACACCCTAATATCATAGCCCCAAAGTAAAAGGGCAGTGATGTTGATCCTCAGATCTGCCAAGGAGAAGCTGTCAGGTGCTTTTCTTAGATACCATCTCACATTGAACAAAAAGGTAAAGTCGAGCACAATACGATATTGATATTTGTTTTTATGTATGTGCGTGCATGACTCCGTGTATGTGCACACATGTGAGTGTGGTGCCCACAGAATCCAGAAGAGGAGGTCACATTTCCTGGAGCTGGAATTGCAGGAGGTTGTAAGCCACCTGACAGAGTAGGTTCAGGAACCACACTCTGGTCCCTTGGAAGATCAAGCGCTCCTACCCACTGAGCCATCTCGCCAGCCTCTGTAGTAGGACCTTGAGAGACAGTGCACACTAACGGAGCATGGACAGCACTGGACTGTGTGCTTCCCGCTGTATTTCTATTTAGCTGTGGTTCTAATTTCTTACCGTGCCTATGCTATGAAGAACTCTGTTATGGAAGTCTATGTGTGTAGCCAAGCGGGGTCATATACAGGTTTGGGTGCCATCTGCGGTTGCTGACATCTGCAAAGGGTCCCCATGTACAGTGCGAGCCTCAGGGGGATCTCTTACCATTTTGAGTTTTGAGGCAGTCTCACTGAATAGAACAGACTCACCCTGAACTCAGAGTGCCGCCTGCCTCTGCTTCTGCCTTCCCGGCACTAGGGTTAAAGGTTAACACCGCCTCACCAGGCTTAAGGACGGACTGGATGATACAGAGCAAAAAGGACGT
This sequence comes from Rattus rattus, assembly GCF_011064425.1. NCBI lineage: Eukaryota > Metazoa > Chordata > Mammalia > Rodentia > Muridae > Rattus > Rattus rattus. The sequence continues at coordinate 147,242,264 of NC_046158.1, read as the reverse complement.
GCCATGGCGTTTCAGTGATTCGGGGTCTAGACTTGCTTTGCCCCTGTTGTAATCACATCATATCGGTATTATTGATAATGAAGTGGGCAATTCAGGGATGAAGAGGTGACCCAGTAAAATAATAAGCATTGTTAGGCACTTCTCCTCCACCACCCTCCTCCCCCACCCTCCTCCCCCACCCTCTTCCTCCACCCTCCTCTTTCACCGACCTCTTCCTCCACTCTCCTTTTCTCTTTCTCATCCTTCTCCACCCCCCACTTTGTTCTTTCTGAGACGTGGTCTCATGTATCTCAGTCGTACGTGACCTTCCTGTGTAGCACGGGATGTCCTGAACTGCTCTTCTGGTCTCTGTCCGAGTGCTGGCATTGCAGGCTTGTACCAGGGCAGCTGGATGGTTTGGTGCTGGAGACGGCATCCAGGGCATTGTAGACGCTAGGCTGGCACTCCAGCAGCTGAGCCCAGCCCAGCCCGTGAGCTGTATCTCCTAATACTAAATTTGTGATGCAGAAAACAAGATTTTTATATTTTGAAGATTATTATTCAGTTGACTCTACAAGAAATGTGGTTGTTTTTCCTACATGAAAGCCAACGGTAGAAGCAAATTGTATTCTTTGATTACTATTGTGATTCTGGATAAAATAATATCCCCGGATGCTGATGGTTATTTGCAGGCAGCGATGAGCACGCACAGGGACCAGGCTGTTTGCTTCTTTGATGGCTGCCTCATTTCATCTGTTCTCCGGGTAACTTAGTAGAACTTCCTTTTACTGTCAGGAATGATTCAGTTCCTGAAAAAGGGATACAGAGAGAAAAGGACCAATTTGTAGAGCTGGAGAGAAGCTTCACATGGTAAGGTGCTTGCAGAACAAGGCTGAGGCCAGATCCCCAGTACCCATGGAGAAGCTATGCCCAGTTGCATGAATCTGTATTCCTGGAGCTGCAGAAGCAAAGTCAAGAGGTTCTCTTGGGGCTTCGTTGGCTCATGGGGGCTATTCAACCAGTGAGCCCCAGGTACAGTGAGAGACCCTGTCTAAAAAAATATAGGGTGGTGAGTGACTGAGGAAGATACCCAAGGTCAGCTGATGGCCTCTACACTCATGAGTACACGTGAGTTGGGGGATACATTCTC